>NC_133324.1:937867363-938167363 GCF_042186555.1 Aquarana catesbeiana
GGGGGCATGGGCAGACATCAGGGCATGGGCAGACATCAGGGCTTTTGGGCACAGAGCAGGATGCTCTGCACATAGAGGGACACAGGACAGCAGCTGCTGCACTTTCCTTCCTAGATGCAGAGTAGCGTGGGAAGCGGCTGTAAACATACCTCTCGTGATGCGCTCCTCCTCGCCGGCCCCTCCTCTCTTCTCGTCCGTCTGAGGTGATGACAAATACAAGCACCTGGGATGGATGGGAGGGAAGGAGGGGTCGGCGGGGAGGAGCGCATCACGAGAGGTTCGTTTACACTGCAGCAGTCTCTTAGCAGGGAGAAGTGATTCGGGACCCGATCTACCCGTCAGCTAGCTGTGATTGACGGGTAGATCCAAGTGGAATCTGTCATGGGGCCCCCTACTGGCCACGGGCCCTCGGTCCCTGTCCAACTTGCCAGATGGTCAGTCTGCCCCTGATACAGACCTCATATTTAAGTAAATTGTCATTTAATCTCCATGACCATTTTGTTGTAACTCCCCTCGATATGCCCAGCACCAGAAACACTGGAGCATGTTCAGACCAAACAAAACTTCCAATCTCAGAGGAAGATGCCATTGTCATACCCATTTGATTTATGGGAAAAAAATCAAATCTATTGTAAGTACCATGCACTTTTTAGTGAAATGCATAATCTCCGTCTATTGGGTGGAGGAGCCTCCATATATCAATCAATTGATACTGTATCTATCCAGGGTGGCTTTAAATTTGTTCATTTGATTGGCAGCTTGAGAAATAATACTTATAATGTATGGTGGGTATATGATTTGAGCGAAAATGCGTCTCCTGGAAGAAGACAACACTAACCTTTTGTTTATGAAGAGAGTACAGAGTTTGTGATCTCTTTGATGGGGAGTTTAGTCCCCTAGCATTAAAGGAGCACATTTTTACTGAGCCCATACTTTGGAAAAGGAGGGAGAAGGGAAGGGCGGGGGGGATGAAAGAGGAAAAAGAAACCCTTACACACAACAAACCAGCAACTTCCTACACGAAAAGCCCTCTAAGTTACTCCTTTGAGTCTAGACTTACTATTAGTAAGTTCCCAATGTTAGGGGTATGAAGAGACCTCCCTCGGGTAGGCCGTGTCCAGCCTAGGCATAATTATATACATAGAAATATCTTTTAATAACCTGACTTCCATTGTATTTATATAATCTTATAGAGAAAACCTGAAAGTGGAAGGAAGAAAAAGGAAAGAGAAGGAAAGAGAAAAAAAATAAATAAAAAAACAAGAAAGAAAGAAAGAAAGAAAGAAAGAAAGAAAGAAAGAAAGAAAGAAAGAAAGAAAGAAAGAAAGAAAGAAAGAAAGAAAGAAAGAAAGAAAGAAAGAAAGAAAGAAAGAAAGAAAGAAAGAAAAAAAAAGAGGAGGGGGAGGAGAGAAGACCCCTCCTTTCGGACCCTCCTTTTTGGTTATTTTAAATGGGTGATACGTGCATCTTAGTGATACAAGGGGGTTGATTTACTAAAGGCAAATAGACTGTGCACTTTGCAGAGTGCAGTTGCCCTCTGTGAGTGCAATTGCTCCAGAGCTTAGTAAATGAGGTAAGACTTGACTTTGCAAAGAGTACCCAATCCTGTGCAAGGAAAATAAAAAAAAACAGCATTTTTGTTTGCACGTGATTGGATGATGGAAGTCAGCAGAGCTTCTGCTCATTTACTAAGCTCTGGAGCAACTGCTCTTGCAGAGGGCAACTGCACTTTGCAAAGTGCACAGTCTTTTTCCCTTTAGTGAATCAACCCCAATGTGTAGACATATATTGTGTGTTTAATATCTTCTCTATCCCCCCTGGGTGGTTCCCCTACCCTGATAGAGGGGAGGGAGTCCCCCAGGGGGAATAAGGGCAGAGGGGGGAAAAAAAAAGGAATTTTTTTTGGTGAACATACATACCGTATATACTCGAGTATAAACTGAGTTTTTCAGCCCATTTTTTAGGCTGAAAAACCCCCCCTCGGCTTATACTCGAGTGAGCCGTACAGCAGCCTTACCTTCGATTACTAAAACAGCAGGTGTCTCCTGCTGTGTTATGCAGTCTGTTCGGCTGTCCATTGTAACAAAGCTCTGCCTCCTCCTCGTCCGTGAAAGAGGAACACTGATACAATGCTGGGAAATTGTATCAGTGTTCCGTCTATGGCGAATGAGGAGGAGGCAGGGCTTTGTTACAATGGACGGCCGAACAGACTGCATAACACAGCAGAAGACACCCGCTGTTTTAGTAATCAAAGGTACGGCTGCAAATGTGCACAGTGAGGCTGCAAATGGGCACAGTGAGGCTGCAAATGGGCATTGTTTACCCAGTAGCTGCTGCATTTTCCCACCCTAGGCTTATACTCGAGTCAATAAGTTTTCCCAGTTTTTTGTGGCAAAATTAGGTGCCTCGGGTTATATTCAGGTCGGCCTATACTACGGTGTATACGGTAGATACGAGGGGCAATACAACATGAATAACTACCCTTGAATTCACCCCAAGCAATGTGAAGTGCTCTACGTGAACTAAGTGAATTATGATTGTATATCTCTAATTTACATATCTATTTTAGGCAGCTGGAGACAGTTCAAAAAGTCCAGGAGGTCTCCAATGTCCGGAAATATTACTTTTTGTCCCTTGTAATGCACTATAATCTGGAAAGGAAATCCTCATCTGTATAGTATCGCTTTTTCTCTAAGAGCTTCCAAAAGAGGTTTTACTGCTTTCCTCATAATCAGAGTATATCTGGATAGGTCCTGCAGCAAAATTACCTGTGCTCCATCAAAATCTATAGTCCTTTGAAGATGTGCCGCTGCCATGATCTTTTCTTTAATATAGAAATAATGTATTCTACAGATTACATCCCTTGGCTTCATAGGGTCTGGATTTTTAGGGCCTAGTGATCTGTGTGCACGGTCTATCTCTAGTTCAGCTGTTACTGGACATTTCAACAGGGTGTTAAATATACCCTGTAATGTGGTTTCAGGTCCTCTAGAACTGTTGCCTCTGGTAGACCTCTGACCCTAATATTATTTTGTCTGTTTCTATTTTCGAGATCATCAGTGGTAGTGATTGCAAACTTTAAGCATTGATCCTGTTCCTGATTTTTCTTTTAAGACTGTAACAATTTTTGTTCAATAACTGCTACTCTGGATTCCATAGTATCCATCCTGCTTTGTGTGTTTGCCAGAGATGTTTTCATTGATTGTAATTCAGCTTTATATGAGGTTTCCAATCTGTAAACATATTTATCCATATCCTCTCTCTTTGGTAAGGAATGAATATATACCTGCATATCCCAGGGCCCCCCTTCTGATCTCCCTGCTCCCGTTGTAGCTTGTTGCATAATTGGAGGGGGACTGGTACTTGATCTTTCTAGCTCAGCTTCTCCAGTAGAAGAGGATGTATTCTGCTATAATAGAAGCTTCTTGCTGACCTTGTATCTGTGGGTGTTGGAAGAACCCCTTAATGTCAGTCTTTTGTGCAGGTTAGGTTTGTGTTAGGTTTTAGGAGTGCTTTAGCTGTACCCCCTGTAGAGCCCCTCTTGGCTTTCTGTGCTTGGGTCTCTTTAGGTGGCAAATTACAGTCTGTATTATCTTATAGAAAATTTATCTTTATAGAAACTCACCTTTATCTGTTTTTCTCTGGCTTTATATATATATATATATATATATATATATATATATATATATATATATATATATATATATATATATCTATATCCAGCAACTGTGGTTTTCCAGACAAGCCTCCCTCGCCACTTTGCTCTGTCTGCTGCCTTCTGTCCAGACTATTTGCAGTGGGTCAGTTTTCTCCGGCTGATTACCCTCTCAACCCCGGTATCAGCCGACCGATCTCAGCGTTTAAACCTGGGGGAGCGCTGCATATCGACACTACACTCACCACCACCAGGGTTCTCCTATCCTACTCAGAGCTTGTACCATCCGACCACCGTAAACGCGGTATGCTGAGCTATGAGCCTCGGCAGGTGCGGGATATCATGGCGGAAGGTTGGTCGGCATCCTCGTTGTCCAGCTTGTGCTCCCTTGCTCCAATCTTGTGGTAGCCGCTGTGAGCCTCTTACGCCTTCTGTCCTCTAGCAATGCTGAACCACTGCCAAGTTCTCTACTGTCCGCTGCCCTTTCACTCTGCTCTCAGGAGCCTCCTCATGGATACAGATAGAGGGATAGAGGAAGTCAGTGCAGCTGCATGCCTAGGCTTGGAGGAGCTGCCTCATTGCGTGGCCATCTTGATCGGTCGCTCCGCCCCTCTCAACCTTTTTTTTTTTCAGGGCGCTCTGCATTCTGCTCGTGTTTCAGCACCTGGCTTGACTCCTGTGACACGTCCCCTGCTTACCATCGACCTCGTGAATCCATGGACCTCTGCCCAGTCTGATGGTCCTGTGCTGGATGTCCAGCTTGTCTTTGAGGGTCTAGGGGGCCTTCTTTAGGGGGGGTAAGGTCAAGATCACATTTGTGTCCACCTGCAAGGTGATTGATATGGTAAGTCACCTATTATAAGCAAACCAAACACTCTATCCCTTGCTTGTGATAGAAACAGTATATCTGCATTGTTCCTGTTCAAGCCTCCCATTTGTCTTCCCTGCTTTGCTAGTCTGGATTTCCCTGTGTATGACCTAGATTGGATATTGGACTATTCCCTGAACTCAGCTTGCCTTTTACCTGGACTGTCATAGTACCACGCTATCTGTCTGCTAAACTGCAAGTATCTGTTTGCTTTGCTCAGTTCACATCTGCCTTTGCATGGTGGCCAGGCACTATAACATTATGTATAAGTCCTGGGGCAACCAAGTAATGGTAGGCCTGCTTGTCTTAAGTGAAAGGGGTCTATTATATGTGAAGCACACAGCAGCTAGCTATAGTGTCTGACCATCTGCGTTGGGGTAGACGTGACATTTGTTTCATTCTGGTGTCTCTTCCACAGACTTTGGATAGAAGTAACAGGTGTGGAAAAATTGGTCTTTTGTGTGAAGGCGCCACTGACACCCAATAACCCTATAGAGGTACTCTTGATGAAAGCAAGAATTGGCCTTGCTGTCAAAAATTGCAATGATATGCACCTGTCAAACAGGTGCAGAAAAATTGGTCTTTGGGTGTTAATTGTGCCCATGAAACCTACACGAAAAACATTCTTCCAGAGGAAATCAACGCTCACAAAACTAGGCAGCCTAGAAGTCTTGCAGAGATTCCACATCCCAAAAACACTTAGTCAGCAACATTGGCATCAGGGGCTTCATAGCTGCTGGTAATCCAGGACTGATTCATTTTGATAAAAGTCAGACTGTCCACGAAGTCTGGACAGACGCGTTCTATTATCAGTAAAAAAACTCCAGCAGAACTGCATGTCCATTCAGAAATCACGCTGGATGCAGGGCAGCCAAGCAGCTCAATTGCATACTGAGCAAGTTCTGGCCAGTGGTCTATCATCATGATCCAGTAAGCCAGTGGATTGTCGACTGAAAAGCTCTCTATCTCTGTTTTCGCCCCTAGTAAATCTTCCACCATGTGATGCACACGCCGCCAATGGGATGTGGAAGCTGACAACCCTGGGCGGCGAGGACTAAAAGAATTGAGAAATGCATCACTTAGGCGGCCACCTTCTCCACCTCTCCTCTCGTGACCAACAGAAGCCTCAAAACTAAGTTTTTCACGACACTGTAACCTACCAGAGTCAGTAAAAGCATTTGATAAACTCCTCAAGAGATTTCATTTTCGGCACTCTGAGGGGACGGGATGAGTTCTGAGACTTTCCCCTTGTAACAGTGGTCAAGGAGGGTTGCGCCTCGCTACGTATTCTTGGGACCTTTAAGCTTTGAGGCATGAGGGAGCCCATGCACCGCAAATTTGCAGAGGCAAGAGAAGCAGACTCCTTTGGGTCACTCAGGATTATAGTATCTGGAACTGCCTCCTTCCAGCCACATACTACTCCCAAGGCAAATAAGATAATAAGGACAGATCTAGGCATCATTTAGCACCACATCCCAAAATTCTGAGAAAGAAATCTTTTGGAGGGAAACTAAAGGGACTTTTAAGGTGCTTGCATATTAAAATAGATAAACATATATAACTTTATCCATAAAATACTACTCCCAAGGGTTCCGGGGATAGAAAACCATCTGTTGCTGTTTGATGTATGTCTTCCTCTGCTTCAATGCCTCAAAAACTGCCAGAATCCTCCTCCTCCACTCTCTCCTCTTATGTGTTCTGTGGCGTAGGTACGCTGGTGTCTGCATAGGGAAGAGAGATGCCGCTCTAGGAAGGGTGTATGGAAATGTAGCTCTCCTCAGAACAGGAACAGCAGGTGCTGGCTAAGCATAGGTAATTGGATGAAGGGAAGATTCTGGACAGCCGCACTCAAAATCAAATGCCTTTATTAAAAAAAGGAGGTAATAATCCAAAAAGTACAAGCCACAGCAAACAACGGATCACTGTACTGACGCGTTTCACACTTTCAAAAGTGCTTATTCATAGCTAAAGAACCACAAACATTAACTGCAATATTTACACACTGATATCTATTAAACATGTGACCCAAACCTGTGAATAAATTAATAAATTACTCTAATTATTAGAGTTAGATGATAGGTGAAGTGGGTTCATTAGTGTATAGCTAACGTGTGGTTAAATGTGAGAGCACCACTAAGTATTCTAAAAGATAAAAACAAAAGAACAAAAATGTGTAAAAGTGGATGCGCATACAAATATATATATATATATATATATATATATATATATATATATATATGTTTGGAAGATGCTATCTGCAAATGATGTAATGGTAAATGAACATCTGTATCCATATAAACATGTTCGTTTACCATTACATAATTCCACTTCACATTGTTCACCTTTTTTCATATTATTTTCACGGTAGTTCACGTCTCTATTTATAACATATATCCTCATTTTCACATTTTACACTTTATAAATGTCTATATGGATGTGTTTTATATCGAGTATTTTTATTCCAACACATATGCACTTTGGTTTAATATCCAACATTAAGTATTTTTAATTTTTTATTCAATGGATGTTTCATTAAATGTTTTTGGGTCTTTGCAGATAGTAAAATATATATAATCAAAATGAAGCAGCGCTAAACCCCCCAAAATATTAGGATAATACAGTGAAGGCCAATAAAAATGATATGAAAACGATCAATAAATCAATTAAATCAAATTAAACAAAAAATAGAACTAAAGAGTCCATGTTCTTAACTCCACAGTGAAAAAACCAAGTGACATGCACCAAAGACACAAAATGATGACAAAAAATCCATATATGTGAATGGAAAAATATCAAAATTAATAGTCCACGGTATGTATATTCGTCCTCCACCACACCACCAGTGATAAGAGAAATGCTCGCTTACCAGATGGCAAGCAAATTAAACTTGCGGCCTATACCCGGCCACGGCCTTGATCCAATATAGGGACACAGGAAATCTCCAGGGGAACCCTTCTAGGAGGTCAGCATGGGATCGCCAAACTCGTCAGCCAAGGACCATGACCAGATGGGATACGGTGATAATCAGATGTTCCCAGAATACAAAGGAATCACCATAGCATAACATTGTTTAAGCATCATTTATTAAAAAAGAAGAAAAGACACTTACAATATAATGAAGCAGTAAAAGCAGTTCAGCCAGCTGGCTTGTACGGACACCCGTCCCTTCGAACACAGCACGCGAGATGTCAGCACGTCCTTGCTCTTCACAGGCCTTGCTGTTCTTCAGTGTGTTCTGTTACTTCGTTCTGAGCAGCCGACCATTTTCTATCCATGTTGCGTATACATACTCATTGTAGAGTTCCTGCTGTGCGGGGGCTTGGTGTTGGGGTTCTTACTTTGACACAAGCCCAGTCCATGAACAGGGTGGGGAGGAGTTCATGGACCAAGAATTGGTTGCGCCAGCGTGACCAGTTCTGTCACATGCCTTTGCTCCGTTTGATCAGTGAGGATAATCCTGACGATTTCAGGAACTTTCTCGGGATGACGGAACCGTATTGGCTTTGCTGACCCCCTATATCCGCAGGCAGGATACCTGCATGAGGCAAGCCATTACTCTGGAGCAGAGGCTAGTCGCCACCCTGCGCTACTTGGCGACAGGGAGAAGCCTGCAGGACCTTAAGTTCTCGACAGGCATCTCCCCCCAGGCTCTGGGGATCATTATCCCAGAGACCTGTTCTGCCATCATCCAGGTCCTGCAGAAGGAGTATATGAAGGTAAGATTTTTATCCTTTAACATCACATTTTATGGTATTTAATGTTTATTAATATATTGTATTTCTTTCCTCAGTCTCTAATTACATGATTGTACTATGCTGTGAATCTCCCCTTTGTCCTCATGCATGCTGGAATTGTATGTTAATTTTTTTGTCCTTCATACATATTTGCCTCCCCAGCATGCTCTCCTGGCCCTATATCCACCTCGTCTAGTCAATTAACAACGTATTTTGTCAGCTCCATAGTAGTGCTTTACCCTAAATACCCCCTGTCATGTACCAGATAAGACCAGAACTGTGTGGACTGCAACAGAGGAAACCCAGACGTGTATAAGTGAAAATATAAATGATTTATTAAAGATAAATGAATAAATCTAACACAACCAACTCCAATATCACTCAGTGCACCACAACCAATACAAAACAGAACCCCACAAATAATAATAATAACAGAACAAATATATACAAGTAAGGGAATAACCAAGATCATAAACAGAGCCAGGCCAGGGTTGTCAATGGGAGGTCAGCAGTTAGGGAAGGGAAACAAACATGACAAGAGAGGATGGATGGATCACTGGAGGGATGGGTCAGATACAAGGCTCAGGGTCCTGAGCAAGGAAACAGACAGGGCACAGGAACAACAGGAATCAGGTCTCAGGAACAGGAATCAGGTTTCAGGAATCAGGTAAACAGGATGCAGGCTGCAGGTCAGGGCAAGATGAGTGTGTACTTGCCAGGTATTTATACTGCAGCTGCTAATTAAGGTCAGGTGACACCTGTCTGCAGAGGGGAATACCTGCTCCATACTGCCAGGATTCCTCCGCTGGTGGACGCCAATACTGCGGCCCAAAGGTGACAGAATAACAGCAGGAAAAAGCTCTTCTGACAGCTCCAAACTGCCAAGAGACACCTGCTGGTGGACCTCAGTACTGCACGCCAAATGATCGATATTACCAGCGGAGGGGACCTTTCCTGGCAGTACCCCCCCTCGAAGGAGCGACCTCCGGACGCTCCAACTAGCCGTTGCTGGGGAAAGTCCACGATGTCCAGCCAGGCAGCGGGCACCTCAAGCTTGGCAGCGGGAAGTGGCACATCAGGCTGGGTAGCAGACAGAAATACATTGGTTGGGCAATCGACAGGAACACATCAGGCTGGGCAGTGGACAGGAACACACCAGGCTGGGCAGCGGACAGGAACACACCAAGCTGGGCAGTGGACAGGAACACAGCTGGTGAGGAAGAGCTGGTGTAGTAAGGAGGGGTTTGGGTTCCTGGAGGACTGGGCCGACTTCTCAGTCGGTAACCGGTACTATAGAAGGGACGGACTGCACCTAAATGAGGAGGGTGCAGATCTGCTGGGAATGAAGATGGCCAAAAAGTTAGAGCGGTTTTTAAACTAGGCGATGGGGGGGAGGGTCCAGAGACAGTGATAGCCAGCGCGGAAGATATTCCAGAGGGTAGTATTGAGGGCATTAGTGGTAGGTTAACGAAAGCACAAAAACACAAGGTGAGTATAGTAGCAAGTCCTAGTTGCAATCTTGAAACACCCAATACGAGGACAATATGCGACCGGTCTAAACTATGTGGCATGTTCACCAATGCCAGGAGCATGGCGGACAAGATGGGTGAACTAGAGATACTGTTGTACACGGAGGATTTGGATTTTGTGGGAATTTCAGAGACCTGGTTCAACAGCTCTCATGATTGGCTGGCAAACATTCAAGGGTATACCCTATACCTCAAGGATAGAGAGGGTAAAAAAGGGGGAGGGGTATGCCTATATATCAAGAATAATGTACAAGTGAATGTGAGAGATGACATCACTGAGGGGGCTAGGGAGGAGGTGGAATCTTTATGGGTAGAGCTCCAAAGGGATGAAGCTAAGGGGAAAATAATACTGGGAGTATGCTATAGGCCCCCTAACCTGAGGGAGGAAGTGGAGATGGATCTCCTATCACAAATTGGATTATCAGCAAGGATGGGAAGTGTTATCATAATGGGGGATTTTAATTATCCAGGCATAGACTGGGCGGAGGGAACCGCGCATTCATTTAAGGCTCGCCAGTTCCTTAGTGTCTTGCAGGACAATTTTATGGGTCAGATGGTAGACGCACCAACTAGAAATAAAACATTACTAGATCTACTGATTACCAACAATACAGACCTGATAACAGATGTGGAAATACGGGGTAATTTAGGTAACAGCGATCACAGGTCAAATCGTTTCAGTATAAATCACACAAATAGGAAACATGAAGGGAACACAAAGACACTGAATTTCAAAAGAGCCAACTTCCCTAAACTACAAACCTTGCTAAAAGGCATATAAAGAAAAATCAAAAAAGGACTGCGCTAAAACACATATTGAACACCATACATGATTATGTGAATAATAATAAAAAAACAGCAATCAATCAAATATTCAAAGGTAAATGAAAACCATACAGTAGGAATAAATGAATAATAAGGTGAACCGAATAAGACACAAATGGCAACAATGAAATTGCCAAACATATATCCAAGGGAATGGTGAAAATGTTCAAAGAAAATGAGTCCCTGGAGCCGGAGCTAATAGAGGGTGATCAAACGGTTAAACACTCAGCACCCAGTGAGAAATCCTCCACCTTATAGGATGTACGCTTACCAGAAGTAAGCTGGATAATAGCTTATCTTAGGATATCCACACGGGGGACGCAGCTCTATGGACCTCCTCGCAAGAAAGGGGTAGGCAGGAACTCTCTAGAACCGGACCTCAGACAGCATACCGAGGGAACCCAGAAATAAAAGGAATTTCCTCCATAGTGTGAATCCGTTTGGTATTTTATTATAAAATATGGTAAAAGCACTTACATAAATTCTTGGTTTAAAATCGCAAAAACAGCCGGCCGGCTAGCATACACCCGTTCGATGGAATGGAAACGATGACGTCAGCGCGTCGACCTTCCTGACGTCATCGTTTCCATTCCATCGAACGGGTGTATGCTAGCCGGCCGGCTGTTTTTGCGATTTTAAACCAAGAATTTATGTAAGTGCTTTTACCATATTTTATAATAAAATACCAAACGGATTCACACTATGGAGGAAATTCCTTTTATTTCTGGGTTCCCTCGGTATGCTGTCTGAGGTCCGGTTCTAGAGAGTTCCTGCCTACCCCTTTCTTGCGAGGAGGTCCATAGAGCTGCGTCCCCCGTGTGGATATCCTAAGATAAGCTATTATCCAGCTTACTTCTGGTAAGCGTACATCCTATAAGGTGGAGGATTTCTCACTGGGTGCTGAGTGTTTAACCGTTTGATCACCCTCTATTAGCTCCGGCTCCAGGGACTCATTTTCTTTGAACATTTTCACCATTCCCTTGGATATATGTTTGGCAATTTCATTGTTGCCATTTGTGTCTTATTCGGGTCACCTTATTATTCATTTATTCCTACTGTATGGTTTTCATTTACCTTTGAATATTTGATTGATTGCTGTTTTTTTATTATTATTCACATAATCATGTATGGTGTTCAATATGTGTTTTAGCGCAGTCCTTTTTTGATTTTTCTTTATATGTTTGTGTGCACGCCTCACTCTAGGACTGCAGCTTGCTTTATTCTACTAATCACTAGTAGCACAACCTTTATGTTAGCGCGGTATTGTTTATGGTTTATCTTGCTAAAAGGCATACATTGGGATAAAATATTAGGAACAAAGAATACGGAGGAGAGATGGGTTTGCTTTAAGAGCATATTAAATAAGGGCATTAGCCAATGTATCCCATTGGGTAATAAATTTAAAAGAGCGAACAAACATCCTGGATGGCTTAACTCCAATGTAAAAATGCATATAAAAGCACAGGAGAAGGCCTTCAAAAAATACAAGGTTGAGGGATCATCCTCAGCATTCAGAATTTATAAAGAATGCAATAAGAAATGTAAGGGTGCAATTAGGATGGCTAAGATAGAACATGAAAGACACATAGCGGAGGAGAGCAAAAAAAATCCCAATTCTTTAAGTATGTAAACAGTAAAAAAGGGAGGACAGACCATATTGGCCCATTAAAGAATGAGGAAGGACATCTGGTTACAAAGGATGGGGAGATGGCAAAGGTATTGAATTTATTCTTCTCCTCAGTCTTCACGAGTGAATCGGGGGGCTTCAGTAACCAAAACTGCAGTGTTTATCCTCATGACACAACACAGGAAGCACCTACATGGTTAACAGAGGACGGAATTAAAATTAGACTTGAGAAACTTAACATTAATAAATCACCGGGACCAGATGGCTTGCATCCGAGGGTACTTAGGGAACTCAGTCAGGTGATTGCCAGACCGTTGTTCCTAATTTTTACAGACAGTCTATTGACTGGAATGGTACCAGCTGATTGGAGAAAAGCCAATGTAGCACCGATATTTAAAAAGGGCCCAAAAAACATCCCTGGGAATTACAGACCAGTTAGCCTAACATCAATAGTATGTAAACTCTTGGAGGGGATGATAAGGGACTATATACAAGATTTTAGTAAAAGGAATGATATCATTAGCAGTAATCAGCATGGATTCATGAAGAATTGTTCTTGCCAAACCAATCTATTAACCTTCTATGAGGAGGTGAGTTGCCATCTAGATAAAGGAAGGCCCGTAGACGTGGTGTATCTGGATTTTGCAAAAGCATTTGACACAGTTCCCCATAAACGTTTACTGTACAAAATAAGGTGCATTGGCATGGACCATAGGGTGAGTACATGGATTGAAAACTGGCTACAAGGGCGTGTTCAGAGGGTGGTGATAAATGGGGAGTACTCAGAATGGTCAGGGGTGGGTAGTGGGGTTCCCCAGGGTTCTGTGCTGGGACCAATCCTATTTAATTTGTTCATAAACGACCTGGAGGATGGGATAAACAGTTCAATCTCTGTATTTGCAGACAATACTAAGCTAAGCAGGGCAACAACTTCTCCGCAGGATGTGGAAATCCTGCAAAAAGACCTGAACAAATTAATGGGGTGGGCGACTACATGGCAAATGAGGTTCAATGTAGAAAAATGTAAAATAATGCATTTGGGTGGCAAAAATATGAATGCAATCTATACACTGGGGGGAGAACCTCTGGGGGAATCTAGGATGGAAAAGGACCTGGGGTCCTAGTAGATGATAGGCTCAGCAATGGCATGCAATGCCAAGCTGCTGCTAATAAAGCAAACAGAATATTGGCATGCATTAAAAGGGGGATCAACTGCAGAGATAAAACGATAATTCTCCCGCTCTACAAGACTCTGGTCCGGCCGCACCTGGAGTATGCTGTCCAGTTCTGGGCACCAGTCCTCAGGAGGGACGTACTGGAAATGGAGCGAGTACAAAGAAGGGCAACAAAGCTAATAAAGGGTCTGGAGGATCTTAGTTATGAGGAAAGGTTGCGAGCACTGAACTTATTCTCTCTGGAGAAGAGACGCTTGAGAGGGGATATGATTTCAATTTACAAATACTGTACTGGTGACCCCACAATAGGGATAAAACTTTTTCGCAGAAGAGAGTTTAATAAGACTCGTGGCCACTCATTACAATTAGAAGAAAAGAGGTTTAACCTTAAACTACGTAGAGGGTTCTTTACTGTAAGAGCGGCAAGGATGTGGAATTCCCTTCCACAGGCGGTGGTCTCAGTGGGGAGCATTGATAGCTTCAAGAAACTATTAGATAATCACCTGAATGACCGCAATATACAGGGATATGTAATGTAATACTGACACATAATCACACACATAGGTTGGACTTGATGGACTTGTGTCTTTTTTCAACCTCACCTACTATGTAACTATGTAACTATGTAACATCAGGTTGGGCAGCGGACAGGAACACACCAAGCTGGGCAGCGGACAGGAACACACCAAGCTGGGCAACGGACAGGAACACACCAAGCTGGGCAGCGGACAGGAACACATCAGGCTGGGCAGCGGACAGGAACACATCAAGCTGAGCAGCGAACAGGAATACATCAGGCTGGGCAGCAGGCATGGGCACTTCAAGCTGGGCAGCAGGCACGGGCACTTCAAGCTGGGAAGCAGGCACATCAAGTGGGGCACAGCGGGCACATCAAGCTGGGCAGCAGGCACGGGCACTTCAAGCTTGGAAGCAGGCACATCAGGCTGGGCAGCAGGCATGGGCACTTCAAGCTGGGCAGCAGGCACATGAGGCTGGGCAGCAGGCATGGGCACTTCAAGCTGGGCATGAGGCACGGGCACTTCAAGCTGGGCAGGAGGCACATCAGGCTGGGCAGCAGGCACAGGCACTTCAAGCTGGGCAGCAGGCACGTCAACTTCAAACTTGGCAGCAGGCACATCAGGCTGGGCAGCAGGCATGGGCACTTCAAGCTGGGCAGCAGGCATGGGCACTTCAAGCTGGGCATGAGGCACGGGCACTTCAAGCTGGGCAGGAGGCACATCAGGCTGGGCAGCAGGCATAGGCACTTCAAGCTGGGCAGCAGGCACGGGCGCTTCAAGCTGGGCAGCGGGCATGGGCACAGGCTGGGCAGCAAGCTCCGGGTCATCAGGCTGGGCGGCAAGCCTTGGGTCATCAGGCTGGGCAGCAAGCTTTGGGTCGTCAGGGTGAGCAGCAGACAGTGGCACATCAAGCTTCAAGGCGGGCACATCAGGCTGGAGAGCGGGCACACCAGCCTGGAATGTAGGAACTGGCACCACCGGCTGGAACACTGGCACCTCCGCCTGGAACACTGGCCCCTCCGGCTGGAACACTGGCCCCTTTGGCTGGAACACCTCTGGCTGGAACACTGGCACCTCCGGTTGGAACACTGGCCCCTCAGGCTGGAACACCTCCAGCTGGAACACTGGCCCCTCAAGCTGGAACACCTCCGGCTGGAACACTGGCCCCTCAGGCTGGAACACCTCCGGCTGGAACACTGGCCCCTCAGGCTGGAACACCTCCAGCTGTAACACTGGCATCTCTGGTTGAAACACTGGCACCTCAGGCTGGAACACTGGCACCTCAGGCTGGAACACTGGCCCCTCAGGCTGGAACACTGGCCCCTCAGGCTGGAGCACCACCGGCTGGAACACTGGCACCTCCGGCTGGAACACTGGCACCTCCGGTTGAAACACTGGCACCTAAGGCTGGAACACTGGCACCTCAGGCTGGAACACTGGCACCTCAGGCTGGAACACTGGCACCTCAGGCTGGAAAACTGGCCCCTCCAGCTGGAACACTGGCCCCTCCAGCTGGAACACTGGCCCCTCAGGCTGGAACACTGGCCCCTCAGGCTGGAACACTGGCCCCTCAGGCTGGAACACTGGCCCCTCCGGCTGAAACACTGGCACCTCTGGCTGAAACACTGGCACCTCCAGCTGGAACACTGGCCCCTCAGGCAGGAACACTGGTACCTCAGGCTGTAACACCTCCAGCTGAAACACTGGCCACCTCAGGCTGGAACACTTGCCCCTCAGGCTGGAACACTGGCCCCTCAGGCTAGAACACTGGCACCTCCGGCTTGAACACTGGCCCCTCAGGCTGGAACACTGGCCCCTCAGGCTGGAACACTGGCACCTCAGGCTGGAACACCACCAGCTGGAACACTGGCCGCTCAGGCTGGAACGCTGGCCCCTCAGGCTGAAATATTGGCCCCTCAGGCTGGAACACTGGCCCCTCAGGCTAGAACACTGGCACCTCAGGCTAGAACACTGGCACCTCAGGCTGGAACACTGGAACCTCAGGCTGGAACACTGGCACCTCAGGCTGGAACACTGGCCCCTTCCGGCTGGAACACTGGCACCTCAGGCTGGAACACTGGCACCTCAGGCTGAAACACTGGCACCTCAGGCTGGAACACTGGCACCCCAGGCTGGAACACTGGCCCCTCAGGCTGGAACACCTCCAGCTGGAACACTGGCCCCTCAGGCTGGAACACTGGCCCCTCAAGCTGGAACACTGGCCCCTCAGGCTGGAACACTGGCCCCTCAGGCTGGAACACTGGCCCCTCAGGCTAGAACACTGGCACCTCTGGCTGGAACACTGGCCCCTCAGGCTGGAACACTGGCCCCTCAGGCTGGAACACTGGCCCCTCAGGCTGGAACACTGGCCCCTCCCGCTGAAACACTGGCACCTCCAGCTGGAACACTGGCCCCTCAGGCTGGAACACTGGCACCTCAGGCTGTAACACCTCCAGCTGAAACACTGGCCCCTCAGGCTAGAACACTGGCCCCTCCGGCTGGAACACTGGCCCCTCAGGCTGGAACACTGGCACCTCAGGCTAGAACACTGGCACCTCAGGCTAGAACACTGGCCCCTCAGGCTGGAACACTGGCCCCTCAGGCTAGAACACTGGCACCTCAGGCTAGAACACTGGCACCTCCGGCTGGAACACTGGCACCTCAGGCTGGAACACTGGCACCTCAGGCTGGAACACTGGCCCCTCCGGCTGGAACACTGGCACCTCAGGCTGGAACACTGGCACCTCAGGCTGGAACACTGGCCCCTCCGGCTGGAACACTGGCACCTCAGGCTGGAACACTGGCCCCTCCGGCTGAAACACTGGCACCTCAGGCTGGAACACTGGCACCCCAGGCTGGAACACTGGCCCTTCAGGCTGGAACACCTCCAGCTGGAACACTGGCCCCTCAGGCTGGAACACTGGCCCCTCAAGCTGGAACACTGGCCCCTCAGGCTAGAACACTGGCCCCTCAGGCTAGAACACTGGCACCTCTGGCTGGAACACTGGCACCTCTGGCTGGAACACTGGCCCCTCAGGCTGGAATACTGGCACCTCAGGCTGGAACACTGGCACCTCTGGATGGAACACTGGCACCTCCGGCTGAAACACTGGCACCTCAGGCTGGAACACTGGCACCCCAGGCTGGAACACTGGCCCCTCAGGCTGGAACACCTCCAGCTGGAACACTGGCCCCTCAGGCTGGAAGACTGGCCCCTCAAGCTGGAACACTGGCCCCTCAGGCTAGAACACTGGCACCTCAGGCTGGAACACTGGCACCTCAGGCTGGAACACTGGCCCCTCCGGCTGGAACACTGGCCCCTCCGGCTGAAACACTGGCACCCCAGGCTGGAACACTGGCAGCTCAGGCTGGAACACCTCCAGCTGGAACACTGGCCCCTCAGGCTGGAACACTGGCCCCTCAAGTTGGAACACTGGCCCCTCAAGCTTGAACACTGGCACCTCCGGCTGGAATAACCGAGGTCATAAACAGAGCCAGGCCAGGGTTGTCAATGGGAGGTCAGCAGTTGGGGAAGGGAAACAAACATGACAAGAGAGGATGGATGGATCACTGGAGGGATGGGTCAGATACAAGGCTCAGGGTCCAGAGCAAGGAAACAGACAGGGCACAGGAACAACAGGAATCAGGTCTCAGGAACAGAATTTAGGTTTCAGGAATCAGGTAAACAGGATGCAAGCTGCAGGTCAGGGCTCAAGGAAAATATCAGGGCAAGATGAGCGTGTACTTGCCAGGTATTTATACTGCAGCTGCTAATTAAGGTCAGCTGACACCTGTCTGCAGAGGGGAATACCTGCTCCATACTGCCAGGATTCCTCCGCTGGTGGACGCCAATACTGCGGCCCAAAGGTGACAGAATAACAGCAGGAAAAAGCTCTTCTGACAGCTCCAAACTGCCAGGAGACACCTGCTGGTGAACCTCAGTACTGCACGCCAAATGATCGATATTACCAGCGGAGGGGACCTTTCCTGGCAGTACCTCCCCCTCGAAGGAGCGACCTCCGGACGCTCCAACTAGCCGTTGCTGGGGAAAGTCCATGATGTCCAGCCGGGCAGCGGGCACCTCAAGCTTGGTAGCGGGCAGTGGCACATCAGGCTGGGTAACAGACAGAAATACATCGGGTTGGGCAATGGACAGGAACACATTAGGCTGGGCAGTGGACAGGAACACACCAAGCTGGGCAGCGGACAGGAACACGCCAAGCTGGGCAGCAGACAGGAACACATCAGGCTGGGCAGCGGACAGGAACACATCAGGCTGTACAGCGGACAGGAACACATCAAACTGAGCAGCGAACAGGAATACATCAGGCTGGGCAGCAGGCATGGGCACTTCAAGCTGGGCAGCAGGCACGGGCACTTCAAGCTGGGCAGCAGGCACATCAAGTGAGGCAGCAGGCACATCAGGCTGGACAGGCTGGAACACTGGCCCCTCCGGCTGGAACACTGGCACCTCAGGCTGGAACACTGGCCCCTCAGGCTACAACACCGGCACCTCCAGCTGGAACACTGGCCCCTCAGGCTGGAACACTGGCACCTCAGGCTGGAACACTGGCCCCTCAGGCTGGAACACCACCAGCTGGAACACTGGCCGCTCAGGCTGGAACGCTGGCCCCTCAGGCTGAAACACTGGCACCTCAGGCTGGAACACTGGCACCTCAGGCTGGAACACTGGCACCTCAGGCTGGAACACTGGCCCCTCCGGCTGAAACACTGGCACCCCAGGCTGAAACACTGGCACCCCAGGCTGGAACACTGGCACCCCAGGCTGGAACACTGGCACCCCAGGCTGGAACACTGGCCCCTCAGGCTGGAACACCTCCAGCTAGAACACTGGCCTCTCAGGCTGGAACACTGGCCCCTCAAGCTGGAGCACTGGCCCCTCAGGTTAGAACACTGGCACCTCCGGCTGGAACACTGGCCCCTCAGGCTGTAATACTGGCACCTCAGGCTGGAACACTGGCACCTCAGGCTGGAACACTGGCACCTCTAATAGGAACACTGGCACCTCCGGCTGAAACACTGGCACCTCCAGCTGAAACACTGGCACCTCCGGCTGAAACACTGGCACCCCAGGCTGGAACACTGGCACCTCAGGCTGGAACACTGGCCCCTCAGGCTGGAACACCTTCAGCTGGAACACTGGCCGCTCCCGCTGGAACACTGGCCCCCCAGGCTGGAACACTGGCCCCTCAGGCTGGAACACTGGCACCTCCGGCTGGAACACTGGCACCTCCGGCTGGAACACTGGCCCCTCTGGCTGGAACACTGGCACCTCAGGCTGGAATACTGGAACCCCAGGCTGGAACATTGGCATCTCAGGCTGGAAGGCGGGTACCAGGACATCAGGCTGAAACGGACATCAGGACATCAGACTGGATAACAGGCACTGGGACGTCAGACTGGGTTGCATTAGCTGGTGCGGAGGCAGGTTGGGTTACTGGCTGGATCGTCTTGGTTGGAAAAAACTTTCGTTTTTTCTTGGGTTTAGTCACTGAGGCTCTGTAGGTGGGGGGTGCAGCAGACTGGAAAGGAGGATTGGGATATGGTGGAGAAGAGATAACAGTAGCTGGGGGAAGTTTTTGTGGATTAGTAGGCAGCTGAGAAGAGGCAGGTGGGTTGAATGCAGGATAGGTACAGGGAGCAGAGACCGGATATAAGTATCTGGTTGGGAGCAATGTATACTGAGCTGCAACTGAGTTTGGTGTGGGGTATGGGGAGACAGACTTGTGGGCAGGTAGGTGTCTGATTGCAGAGGTGGTTTGTTGTGAATTGGTTGGGGCTGGTTGTAACATATCAGACCATGCTGAGAGTATGGGTTGGACAAAGGACGGCCACATGCTGCCTGTCTAACAAGAGTCTGTACTGAGTGAATACTCTCCAAAAGCTTCTGCTGAGAACAGATGGAATAGTGCTCAAAAAAGCATGCAGAATCATCCTCTAATAGCCACACCAGAGACTCCACCTGATCAGCACTGAAAGGGGGAGAAAAATCATCAATTGTCTGGGGAACACAGGACAGGGCTAGCTCAGCACATATTTGGATCAAAGGCTGCACATCCCCAAACAAACATACAGCCCTGGTCAACTAGGGAGTAGGGATGAGCTTCGTGTTCGAGTCGAACCCATGTTCGACTCGAACATCGGCTGTTCGATCGTTCGCCGAATTGCGAACGTTATGGGCCGTTCGCGCTAAATTCGTGTGGCGCGTCACGGCCCATAATTCACTGCGGCATCGCAGTGCATTGCTGGCTGATGATTGGCCAAGCATGCACTATGACCCGCATGCTTGGCCAATCACGGCGCCGTCAGTAGAGAGAGCTGTAATTGGCCAAAGCCAGGGTGGCTTTGGCCAATTATGGCTCAGGGGATTTAGTACACACCCCACACTATATAAGGCCGCCTGCACGGCGGCCCTGTGTAGTGTGTGTTCCGGTGTGCTGAGAGATAGAGAGAGAGAGAGACAGTGTCATTTGATTTGAGTTAGATAGATTAGGCAGAACAGTCAGTCAGTTAGCTGCACTTACAGTGTATTGTGTATATATATGCATCCCAGGTGTTGCATATATATATATACACTGTATTCAGTTTAGCTAGATCCGTTCCTGTTATCTTCTATCTAGACTATTTACATTTAATGCAGTGCGTCCTGCTCACAGTGTTCAGCTAGATCCGTTCCTGCTATTTACATTTAGTGCAGTGCGTCCTGCTCACAGTG
Organism: Aquarana catesbeiana; assembly: GCF_042186555.1. NCBI lineage: Eukaryota > Metazoa > Chordata > Amphibia > Anura > Ranidae > Aquarana > Aquarana catesbeiana. The sequence continues at coordinate 937,888,031 of NC_133324.1, forward strand.
TTCAGCTAGATCCGTTCCTGTTATCTTCTAGACTATTTACATTTAGTGCAGTGCGTCCTGCTCACAGTGTTCAGCTAGATCCGTTCCTGCAATTTACATTTAGTGCAGTGCGTCCTGCTCACAGTGTTCAGCTAGATCCGTTCCTGCTATTTACATTTAGTGCAGTGCGTCCTGCTCACAGTGTTCAGCTAGATCCGTTCCTGTTATCTTCTAGACTATTTACATTTAGTGCAGTGCGTCCTGCTCACAGTGTTCAGCTAGATCCGTTCCTGCAATTTACATTTAGTGCAGTGCGTCCTGCTCACAGTGTTCAGCTAGATCCGTTCCTGCTATTTACATTTAGTGCAGTGCGTCCTGCTCACAGTGTTCAGCTAGATCCGTTCCTGCTATTTACATTTAGTGCAGTGCGTCCTGCTCACAGTGTTCAGCTAGATCCGTTCCTGCTATTTACATTTAGTGCAGTGCGTCCTGCTCACAGTGTTCAGCTAGATCCGTTCCTGTTATCTTCTAGACTATTTACATTTAGTGCAGTGCGTCCTGCTCACAGTGTTCAGCTAGATCCGTTCCTGCAATTTACATTTAGTGCAGTGCGTCCTGCTCACAGTGTTCAGCTAGATCCGTTCCTGCTATTTACATTTAGTGCAGTGCGTCCTGCTCACAGTGTTCAGCTAGATCCGTTCCTGCTATTTACATTTAGTGCAGTGCGTCCTGCTCACAGTGTTCAGCTAGATCCGTTCCTGCTATTTACATTTAGTGCAGTGCGTCCTGCTCACAGTGTTCAGCTAGATCCGTTCCTGTTATCTTCTAGACTATTTACATTTAGTGCAGTGCGTCCTGCTCACAGTGTTCAGCTAGATCCGTTCCTGCAATTTACATTTAGTGCAGTGCGTCCTGCTCACAGTGTTCAGCTAGATCCGTTCCTGCTATTTACATTTAGTGCAGTGCGTCCTGCTCACAGTGTTCAGCTAGATCCGTTCCTGCTATTTACATTTAGTGCAGTGCGTCCTGCTCACAGTGTTCAGCTAGATCCGTTCCTGTTATTTACATTTAGTGCAGTGCGTCCTGCTCACAGTGTTCAGCTAGATCCGTTCCTGCTATTTACATTTAGTGCAGTGCGTCCTGCTCACAGTGTTCAGCTAGATCCGTTCCTGCTATTTACATTTAGTGCAGTGCGTCCTGCTCACAGTGTTCAGCTAGATCCGTTCCTGTTATCTTCCTACTGACAGGCAGGCTTGTCTGGTTACAGTATATAAAGCTACCTGAAGAAAATTACAGGTGTTCTATTTGATCCTATTAGTACCACGGTCAGGCAGCTAGACTATTTACATTTAGTACAGTGCGTCCTGCTCACAGTGTTCAGCTAGATCCGTTCCTGTTATCTTCCTACTGACAGGCAGGCTTGTCTGGTTACAGTATATAAAGCTACCTGAAGAAAATTACAGGTGTTCTATTTGATCCTATTAGTACCACGGTCAGGCAGCTAGACTATTTACATTTAGTACAGTGCGTCCTGCTCACAGTGTACAGCTAGATCCGTTCCTGTTATCTTCCTACTGACAGGCAGGCTTGTCTGGTTACAGTATATAAAGCTACCTGAAGAAAATTACAGGTGTTCTATTTGATCCTATTAGTACCACGGTCAGGCAGCTAGACTATTTACATTTAGTACAGTGCGTCCTGCTCACAGTGTTCAGCTAGATCCGTTCCTGTTATCTTCCTACTGACAGGCAGGCTTGTCTGGTTACAGTATATAAAGCTACTTGAAGAAAATTACAGGTGTTCTATCCCAGCTTAGTGCAGCTACAGGCCATTAGTATGTCTGGAAGGCCAAGAAGGAGAGGCAGACAGTCACAAGCCAATAAGAGAGGGCAAGCAGGCTCTGTGTCTAGTGCTGGTCGTGGAGACGGTGCATCCTCATCAGCACGTGGCCATGGGACACGCTTGGCCTTTTTTTCGGCAGCTGGCCGTGTTGAGCCGCAACATGCGGAAGACTTGGTCGAGTGGATGACCAAGCCGTCCTCATCCTCCTCATCCTCTCTCACCCATGCCCAGGGTGCTTTGTCTGGCAAAGCAGCGGCCTCTTCCCTCAGCTCAATGTCATCAGTGACTCCTTCCCTAGCTCCACCATGTCCTCATGAGGATTCCCTCGAACTGTTTGACCACAGTGTTGGGTACATGCTCCAGGAGGATGCCCAGCGTTTGGAAGGCTCTGATGATGATACTGAGCTCGATGAAGGCAGTAACATGAGCACGGACAGAGGGGGTGCCCAAGAAGGACAGCAATCTGGCAGTCATGCTCCCCCTGCTGCAGCATACTGCCAGGTTTGCTCCAGTGATGAGGAGGGAGGGGATGATGAGGTCACTGACTCAACGTGGGTGCCTGATAGGAGAGAGGAGGAGGAGGAGGAGGAGGAGGAGGAGGAGGAGGAGGCGGCGGCACATCACCAACGAGGCAGGATGCCCTCCAGGGGCCAGCCTAAGGGCAGCACATTGACTGCATCACACCCCAAAGCTCCACATGTGCAGGGCGCTGCAGTCTCTGCGCGTTATTCAAAAAGTTCTTTGGTGTGGGCCTTTTTTGAGACGAGTGCATCAGATCGCACCGCTGCTATTTGCAACATATGTCTCAAGCGTATCTCGCGTGGCCAAAACATCTCCCGCTTGGGTACCACATGCTTGACCAGACATATGTTGACCTGCCATGCAGTTCGTTGGCAAGCGTATCTAAAAGACCCACACCAAAGAACAAAGAGGATCTCTCCTTGCTCCTCATCAGCTGAGATTTCCAACCCCACTAGACCTTCAGTCCTCTCTGAGACCTGCAGTGAGAGGAATGAAGGTGTAGAATTAGGTGTGTCACAGCCAAGTACTTGTGGGCAATCTGCTTTTGGTACACCGACGTCAGATTGTACCAGGCAAATTTCCCTGCCCCAGCTGCTGCACCGCCGAAAGAAGTTTGCTCCCAGCCATCCACATGCCCAGCGGTTGAATGCTAGCTTGGCAAAATTGCTAGCACTTCAACTGCTGCCTTTTCAGTTGGTAGACTCTGCCCCCTTCCGTGAGTTTGTGGAATGTGCGGTTCCTCAGTGGCAGGTACCCAAACGCCACTTTTTCTCACGGAAGGCGATTCCGGCTCTCTACCGGCATGTGGAAGGCAATGTCCATGCCTCGCTGGACAGGGCGGTCAGCGGTAAGGTGCATATTACCGCTGACTCATGGTCCAGCAGGCATGGACAGGGACGTTACCTAAGTTTCACGGCGCATTGGGTGACTCTGCTGGCAGCTGGGAAGGATGCAGGACAAGGTGCAGTAGTGTTGGAGGTTGTTCCGCCACCACGCCTCCAAAATGCTGATTGTGACACACCTCTCTCCTCCACCCCCTCCTCTTCTTCTTCCTCTATGGCCTCTTCCTCGGAACCAGCGGTGCTCCGTAGGCGTTCAAGGGGCTACGCAAGTACGCAGGCCAAAAGATGCCATGCGGTGCTTGAGCTGGTGTGCTTGGGGGACAGGAGCCACACTGGGGCAGAGGTTTTGTCAGCTCTGCAGGGGCAGGTTCAGAGGTGGTTGACGCCACGCCAACTTAAGGCAGGAATGGTGGTTTGCGACAATGGCACCAACCTCCTCTCTGCCCTCCGACAGGGACAAATGACCCATGTGCCCTGTTTGGCTCACGTCCTTAACTTGGTGGTGCAGCGGTTCTTGGGCAGGTACCCGGGCTTACAGGATGTCCTGAGGCAGGCCAGGAAAGTCTGTGTGCATTTCCGCCGGTCATATAATGCCAGTGCTCGGCTGACGGACCTCCAAAAGGAGTTTAACCTGCCCAAGAACCGCCTAATCTGTGACATGCCCACCAGGTGGAACTCAACGTTGGCCATGCTGCAGCGGCTGCACACGCAGCAGAGGGCCATCAATGAGTACCTGTGCGACTATGGCACCAGGACAGGGTCAGGGGAGCTTGGTTTTTTTTCCCCACGTCAGTGGGCCATGATCAGGGATGCATGCACTGTCCTGTCACCATTCGAGGAGGCCACGAGGATGGTGAGCAGTGACAGTGCATGCATCAGTGACACTGTCCCCCTTGTCCACCTGTTGGAGCACACGCTGCGTGGAATAATGGACAGGGCACTTGAGGCAGAACAGAGGCAGGAAGAGGAGGACTTCCTTAGCTCTCAAGGCCCCCTTTATCCAGACAGTGTTCCTGCGTGCCCGCCGATCACACAGGAAGAGGACGAGGAGGAAGAGGAGGAGGAGGAAGATTGTGTCAGTATGGAGGTGGAGCCTGGCACTCAGCATCAGCAGCAGTCTTTAAGGGATCAGTCCCAAGAAACACATGGACTTGTACGTGGCTGGGAGGAGGTGGCTGCGGACCATGTCGTTCTTAGTGACCCAGAGGACTCCGGACCGAATGCCTCAGCAAACCTACGCTGCATGGCCTCCCTGATCCTGCAAAGCCTGCGTAAGGATCCTCGTATTCGTGGTATCAAGGAGAAGGACCAATACTGGCTGGCAACCCTCCTTGATCCACGTTACAAGGGTAAGGTTGCGGACCTTATCTTGCCATCGCAGAGGGAGCAGAGGATGAAACATCTTCGGGAGGCCTTGCAGAAAGGTCTGTGCAACGCGTTCCCAGAGACTGGGAGGTTACAAACTCCTGTTTCTGGACAACGTGTTGCTGAGGCTTCGGTCAGTCAAAGAAGGAGCGGTGGAGAAGGTGGCCGTCTGACCGATGCGTTCAGACAATTTTTTGGTCCGCAGCCCCAAGGTATGATCGGTTCCAGCAACCATCGCCAGCGTCTGTTTTATATGGTGCAGGAATACCTAGGGGCAAGATCAGACTTGGACACCTTTCCCACCGAAAATCCTCTGGGTTACTGGGTCTTGAGGATGGATCACTGGCCAGAGCTTGCACAGTATGCAATTGAGCTACTGGCCTGTCCTGCATCCAGCGTTCTTTCGGAACGCACATTCAGTGCTGCTGGAGGCGTGGTAACCGATCACAGGGTGCGTCTGTCCACCGACTCGGTCGATCGGCTGACCTTCATAAAAATGAATGAGTCTTGGATCACCACCAGCTACCAAGCACCTGATGCTGATGTAACCGAATAATTTTTTTTGAAATCTCAGATCCCTTCAAAGACTGCCTATGCTGATGCTGAGTGACTATCCCTGAGTAATTATCCTCTTCCTCCTCAATCATCACGCTGATAGCTTGTAAGAACATTTTTGGTTCTGGGCGCCACCACCAGTGCCTAAGGCCCAATTTTTCAGCCCCTGTTTAACAGGGGCGTGTAATTACAATTTTTGATGTAATACTTTGCAGCAGGGCTCGTTCCTGCATTCCAACTAGAGTGTCTGTGAGGGGTTGCAGTGTTGTGGCACCAGCACCAGTGCCTAAGGCCCAATTTTTCTGCCCCTGTCTAACAGGGGCGTGTAATTACAATTTTTGATGCAATACTTTGCAGCAGGGCTCGTTCCTGCGTTCCAACTAGAGTGTCTGTGAGGGGTTGCAGTGTTGTGGCACCAGCACCAGTGCCTAAGGCCCAATTTTTCTGCCCCTGTCTAACAGGGGCGTGTAATTACAATTTTTGAAGCAATACTTTGCAGCAGGGCTCGTTCCTGCGTTCCAACTAGAGTGTCTGTGAGGGGTTGCAGTGTTGTGGCACCAGCACCAGTGCCTAAGGCCCAATTTTTCTGCCCCTGTCTAACAGGGGCGTGTAATTACAATTTTTGAAGCAATACTTTGCAGCAGGGCTCATTCCTGCGTTCCAACTAGAGTGTCTGTGAGGGGTTGCAGTGTTGTGGCACCAGCACCAGTGCCTAAGGCCTAATTTTTCAGCTCCTGTTCAACAGGGGCATGTAATTACAATTCTTGATCTAATATTTCACAGCAGGGCCCTGTGAGGGCTTACAGTGTTGTGGCCACAGCAATACCTAAGGCCCAAATTTCTGCTGAGTATATAGGGCAGGACCCTACTTTCAAACATCTAACTTACAAATGACTCCTACTTGCAAACGGAAGGAGACAACAGGAAGTGAGATGAAATCTACCCCTAGGAAGGGAAATTCTCTCCTGTAAGAGTTAATATGGGAAAACAATTTCTCCTTTCCACTGATGCTTTCCAATCCTTGTTCCACAAAAAAACCCAAATTTTCAAAAAACATTTTTCATTGGGACAAAAAAGTGAGGTGAAATCTTCTGAAGAGGAGGAAAGACAGCAAAACAAATGTCACAGGGGTGATAACCCTTCCCTATGTTTTCCAAAAAGCTTAGAAAAGATTTTTTGGCTGGAGCTAAACACGTTAAAAATGTTCAAAATTACAAACAGATTCTACTTAACAACAAACCTACAGTCCCTGTCTTGTTTGCACTGCTGTTCAGAGTATATAGGGCCTGGTGGCCCCACACCTTTCCTTATTTTAATTTGGGTGCGGGGTTCCCCTTAATATCCATACAAGACCCAAAGGGCCTGGTAATGGACTGGGGGGTACCCATGCCGTTTGTCTCACTGATTTTCATCCATATTGCCATGACCCGACATGACATTAAACCCGCAAGCAGTTTTAAATGAGATTTTTTCCTTTAAAAATGACATTTGGTGCAGGGACTGTTCTAAACATGGGAAACACGCGTCACTTTACAGGCATACTATAGACACCCCCCAGGTACGATATTTAAAGGAATATTTCACTTTTTTTTTTACTTTAAGCATCATTAAAATCACTGCTCCCGAAAAAACGGCCGTTTTTAAAAGTTTTTTTTGCATTGATACATGTCCCCTGGGGTAGGACCCGGGTCCCCAAACCCTTTTTAGGACAATACCATGCAAATTAGCCTTTAAAATGAGCACTTTTGATTTCGAACGTTCGAGTCCCATAGACGTCAATGGGGTTCTAACGTTCGTGCGAACTTTCGGTCCGTTCGCGGGTTCTGGTGCGAACCGAACCGGGGGGTGTTCGGCTCATCCCTACTAGGGAGTGAGCCAAACGGATGAGCTCAAGTAGCTGGTCATTGGTCCACTCTTTTAGTGATTGGCAGAGATACTCACCACTTTCTGACGCCAGCAGAGCATAATATGGGATCACATTGTGATTTATTCCAGCAAAGCCAGCAGAACCAAGATGGTTCCTCTGTGCAGCCACTTCTGGTTAGGGATGGCCCTGGTATTCTGTCATGTACCAGATAAGACCAGAACTGTGTGGACTGCAACAGAGGAAACCCAGACGTGTATACTGTAAGTGAAAATATAAATGATTTATTAAAGATAAATGAATAAATATAACACAACCACCTCCAATATCACTCAGTGCACCACAAAAATACAATACAATACTAAACAGAACCCCACAAATAATAATTAATAACAGAACAAATATATACAAGTAAGGGAAATACCGAGATCATAAACAGAGCCAGGCCAGGGTCGTCAACGGGAGGTCAGCAGTTGGGGAAGGGAAACAAACAGGACAAGAAAGGATGGATGGATCACAGGAGGGATGGGTCAGATACAAGGCTTAGGGTCCAGAACAAGGAAACAGACAGGGCACAGGAACAACAGGAATCAGATCTCAGGAAAAGGAATCAGGTTTCAGGAATCAGGTAAACAGGATGCAGGCTGCAGCTCAGGGCTCAAGGAAAATACCAGGGCAAGATGAGTGTGTACTTGCCGGGTATTTATACTGCAGCTGCTAATTAAGGTCAGGTGACACCTGTCTGCAGAGGGGAATACCTGCTCCATACTGCCAGGATTCCTCCGCTGGTGGACGCCAGTACTGTGGCCCCAAGGTGACAGAATAACAGCAGGAAAAAGCTCTTCTGACAGCTCCAAACTGCCAGGAGACACCTGCTGGTGGACCTCAGTACTGCACACCAAATGATCGATATTACCAGTGGAGGGGACCTTTCCTGACACCCCCTAAAATGTTGAAAATTGTGATGTGTGCTTGAAATTCAGGCAGAGTGCCAGAGGCTTTTTTGGGGTCCCAAAATCTTTTGGAACCCTCCCTCCCCCCAACTGCTAGCTCAGCTGATACCAATCCTCTATCTATCCTCAATCTTCTATCTGCTGACTTTGCCAAACCCATACACACTATACCCACTTCTTTTGTGGTCATATTTATGGATGAATTTCCCGAAGTATGTAGTGCAAGGGCCTGCCTGAATACTTTCAAATGGTACTGTTTAAAGTTTTTGTAACCTATTATTATCTTGATAGGTAATAGCAGAATGGAAAAATGTGCTAAAATGTGTACAGTGTGTATTTATATTTTTGTATTATGACACTTCTTACCTGTCCAGTGGGCTGCCAATAGTGTAATGTAAGGAGGGGCTGGCCAAAGTAATACACATTATTTAGGCATTCATCTCTCAATGAAGTGGAGAGGGTTACCTGTCCAAAACATCTCCCCCCCATAATTTTTTTTTAAATGGCCCATGAAACGGGTGGGGGATCTGATAGGTGGACTTTATACCTTTGTCTTTAAATACTATGTTATACTGATGTTGTCCGAGAATGTTTGTGTCTAATCTGCTTTCCATGTTTATGTGCAAAATGATTTTTTTTTCCTGTTTGACTCCACAGTTTTCTTCCAGCCCACAGGAATGGCAGGCTGTGGCCTCCCACTTTGCCCAGCGGTGGGACTTTCCTAACTGCAGAGTGGCAATTGATGGGAAACACGTCCACATTGTCCCACCACCCAACTCAGGGTCATACTATTACAACTACAAGGGGTTCAATAGTATTGTGATGTCGGCGGTGGTGTTGGCTACTTATGAGTTCCTGTATGTGGATGTGGAGAAGAATGGCCAGATGACGTTCTACAGCCGTCTCCAGAATGGCAGCTTGAACTTGCCACCTCCAGAAGACAATGTGGAAGGACTCCCATTCGTCTTCATTGCGGATGAAGCCTTTGCACTGGGGGACCATCTTATGCGGCCATTCCCTATGAGGACCCTCACCCCAGACCAGAGGGTTTTTAATTACCGGCTGGCCAGAGCCAAAAGAGTGGTGAAGAACACGTTTGAAATAATGGCCAGCCAGTTCTGCCTATTTCTTACACCGATACACATGGCGGAGTATAAACTCAATCACACCATCCTGGCTTGCTGTGTTCTCCACAACTTTTTAAGGAGAAATTCCGTGAACTATGCTGGCTCAGTTGGGCCTGAAGCTGGAGTCATTAATCTCAATGAACCAACCCTGACGGCGCTTGAAGCTGGGCGTCCTGGCTTGCCCCCCCCGAGTGCCCGCAAGGTCCATCTAAGTTACATGAAATACTTTGTGGGTAGGGGGGCCATCAATATGCCAGACAATAAAAACAGCAACAGGCACCTCTTAGCAAGATAGTAATATTTAATAGCAGATATGTATTAAAAGCACTCACATATAGTGGCTTATTAGTCCGGTGCGGGGGGGTTCCAGTAGAAGCCATAGATGATCTCTGTGGTGTGTGAGATGATCTCTGTGGTGTGTGATGGAAGGGAGCCTGGTTCCTCTATGCTGTCGGATTGTGTGTTCGGCGCAGCTTCCAGGATACGAAAATGATCCAAAACGAGGCTTGCAACTCGGCCAGGCAGTGAAAGGGAGGGATGGAATGCAGAGTCAATAGTATGGGCTGTACTGCCGTTAAGCAACGCGTTTCAGAGCATGCGCTGTGGGGCGCGCTCCTTTCTCAAGCTAAAGGGGATAGATTATGTGCGGCCTATTTAAGTGTTTCCTCTGCACTGCCACCTAATGGTAAAAACTGATACTGCAAAGGTATAACTTAGACAAGGGGACAGAGGGAGGAAATTAGATTGTGGATATGCGTTATACCAGATTATAACTTTGCCTCTGTTGCAGCCACCTTCCTTAACTGCTGGATAGTACATCTGTATGCATTACCACAAGTACATATCAAAAAGAATTTACACAGTTTAAATATAGGCCGCACATAATCTATTCCCTTTAGCTTGAGAAGGGAGCGCGCCCCACAGCGCATGCTCTGAAACGCGTTGCTTAACGGCAGTACAGCCCATACTATTGACTCTGCGTTCCAGCCCTCCCCTTCACTGCCTGGCCGAGTTGCAAGCCTCGTTTTGGATCATTTTCATATCCCAGAAGCTGCGCCGAACACACGAGCCGACAGCATAGAGGAACCAGGCTCCCTTCCATCACACACCGCAGAGATCATCTATGGCTTCTACTGGAACCCCCTGCGCCGGACTAATAAGTCACTATATGTGAGTGCTTTTAATACATATCTGCTATTAAATATTACTATCTTGCTAAGAGGCGCCTGTTGCTGTTTTTCTTCTTTTACATATTGGAGTGGCTTCACCTCCCCTCACAAGGCTGCCCAGCAAAAAGACTGTATATTTCTCACAAGGAGCTATACTCAGCTCAAAGGACTATTGTGATGTTTGCATTGTGTTTTTATTATTTATATTGAGACCTGTGCTGCTATTTGTTGTTATATTTGTCATTCCTTTTGAAGCCAGCTTTAAGTAGCTGCAACCATCAATGTTAATAACTCAGGCAATTCATCCTTTGTCTATAATTACCAGTATATGACTTAGAGCAATCCCCTTCTTTTCCTTGCCCCCATTCCTCATCAACCCCCCCACCCCATTATCTATCAACTCACATATTTTATGTACACACAAGTGATTTATTTGAATAATCTGCTAATACCCCATTTATATTGATTGGACTATGTGAGTGTGTGTGTGCGTAAACACGTATGCACACACAACATTCAGTGGTCTGATTGTAACTTGTATTTTGTATTTTGAATTCTTTTACATATCTTTTATCTAAAGATGGACTTTATTGGTGAAATAGAATCTTTAAAATGCCGTATTTTAGACCAGTTACATATTCAATTGCCTCCGTCCCTTTTTTGTCCAGATGCCCCATTGGACAAGAATGCACGGTATAAGTTATGTGGCAAATTCAAAAAACTTGAATGCCTAATACATTCCACCAACTCTCAATGGTTTGATAAATATTACCATAACAAATATTTGGATAGTAGAATCTCACCACGAGGTCTTCGTATTCTAAAGAACTGCTCCTTCTTGGGACCAGATGATGCCAAAGAATGGGGTAGTTTGGCAGAATTTTGCACTACCAAATGGATGTCCATATTGGTAAAATATAGAGACACGAAGTTTGAACAGCTTAAAAAATCTGTGCAACTATTGTCACAAGAAATAATCAATTATGGACACATAGTTCCCTCCTCCGGGATGGAAATCCTTAAAAATAATACAAAGAGACAAGAAAGTGACCTCATTTATAGTAAACTAGGCAAATTTAGACAGGATATACAAGATTACTCCAATAATAAAGTGTTCACATGGATGAAAAAATCAACACCAATCCCACCATTAATGGAACAAAACCCACCTGGTCATCCTGTCACTCACTCATTCCATTTCCACCCACAACCATTGTTATCCATCCAACCCATGGATCACAATTCCCCTAGTGAATTACAGTGCCCTTTTTCTACAGATCACATTGCAACACGACAGAAAAGTGTTAATCCTGTAATCAAATCCCCTAAAGCAAAACTAATGGCTAATCTCAATCAATTTTATAACCGTGCACGTCCATGTCCCAGGTCTAGTACCCAGGCCATCACCAATACACCCATTTACAATACGTGTAATCAGATGGGGGTTACAGAAAGTCAAGATTTTGTTCCAAAGAACCATTGAAATTAAGAACCGGTAATCTAGTCGGCAATACCTCTATGCCATCCACAGATTTCTCCCCTGTAGCAACCACAGTCCCCTGTTCAGCAACAGATATCCCTTTGATCCATTCCACCAGTACACTGGCCTTAGAGCCACTTAGGGATACTGCTAATATACCTATCACTTTTGGTTATAATAGTGCTCTAGAAAATGCTTCTTTTTTATCGGCACACCCCTCTCCAGCCACCCAAGCAAAAAGAAAGTTCATCGGAGAGGCTGCAGAGGGGGAAAAGGTAGGAATAGAAGTCCAATCAAGCGAAAATCGCAAACGGTCAAAATCTTTAATTTGTCCCAACATATCTTATCCTCAGCAGAAATCTCTCTCCTAAACCATGGTCTTAATTTCTCACCATCCAACAAACCTGATCCATTCACATTGTTCAAGGACCTGAATAGGTATGTTAGAAATTTAACATTACAAAGGTTTTTCCAAATAAAAAATGCAAAGAATGTTTGTAATACTGATACCTCCAGTCCACTAGGAATATGAATTTGTATTCCAGGAGGAATACGAATTTGACTTTGATGCAGAGATGATAGAGATGCTTGAACACCTCTACCACGATGATTCATACACTGGACTGGATCTGTTTACACAACATTTACACACTTCCCCACCGATCATACATTCAGGATTGAAATCGAAATCGATCTTTTACTCGTACCAATCCAAAGGTCCACACCTTACCATATTCTATAATGTGGTATTTTCGAACCTAAAAAAGATGTGTGCCTCCACAATCCCAAATTCTGCTAACCTTGGGGGTCTCGCTCCACAAGAAATGATAGCCCTAAAAGCTTTAACCCTAAATAAAGATGTGATTATCAAAACGGCTGACAAAGGCGGTGGAATTGTGATCCAAAATAGATCAGATTATGTGAAGGAAGCATATTGTCCACTTGCTACCTGAGTTCCAAAAGGTTATAAATTTACTTATTGATGGTGCTATCCAAAAGAACATTATCAATAAAAATGAATCCTCCTTCCTACGGAGAGATTTTTATCGCACCCCATATTTTTACCATCTACCAAAAATTCATAAGAACCAGACTAATCCTCCGGGGAGACCAATCATTGCTGCCATGGATAGTATTACTTCTGGATTGTCCAAATATATAGATTACCACCTACAACCCCTGGCACAAGGGTTACAGTCATACATTCGTGATGGAACCCACCTGTTGGATCTATTAAAATCCTATAGATGGGAAGACAAGTATATTTGGATATCCTTGGATGTGAATTCACTATATACCTCCATCCCTCATACCTTTGGATTAACAGCACTGAGCCACTTTCTATCTGAAGACCCATACATGAGCAATAGCCAAGCTTCTTTCATCCTAGACTGTGCAAGGTATTGTCTTACGCATAACTACTTTGTGTTTGATGATCAGTACTACCTGCAGGCCCAAGGAACAGCCATGGGGGCCAACTTTGCGCTCTCTTACGTGAACCTGGCAATGGGATTATGGGAACACAGATATATCTAGCATAATAATCCATATCAGAAGCACCTTATCTTCTATGGACGATACAATGATGACGTCATAATCATCTGGCACGGTGGAGATGATGTCGTCAATGATTTTATCTCGCATTGTAATAGTAACCCATATGGCCTTAGCTTTATCCATGTTATGGAAAAGGATAAATTAGTATTTTTAGACCTGGATCTCTACCACGTCAGTAATGAAATACATGCCGAGAATTTCTTTAAACCAACTGCAGGAAATTCCTTATTACATTATAAGAGCTGTTTGCATTGTGTTTTTATTATTTATACTGAGACCTGCGCTGCTATTTATTATGCCAGACAATGTCAGAGACATTTTTTAAATAAAAAAATATTTTAAACTGAACAAATATTTGCTTACATTTACTGCTTGTGTTTCTTTTAGCTGACCATGACTGAAATTTGGGGAGTCCTGAAAATGGCATGATTGTGTAAAATTCTAAAGCACTGTTGGGTGTTATTTACTAAAGGTAAAGACACTTTGCACTCCAAGTGCACTTGAGACTGCCCTGAAACTGCACTTGTAGTGCAAAGTAGACTTGCCTTTAGTAAATAACCCCCATTGTCACTGAAAACACAAATTTTACCACAAAAAAAGTTTTTGAGTATTGAAAGAAGAAGCCACACATTGTTGATTATCAATCTTTTTAATATAAGCACGTGCATTTATAAAAGGTTTTTAAAAAAAACAACATGTTTGTTGTATAAAAATTTTTTAGGTCACATTAATAAAAGTAGAAATGTCCTTATAAGGTAAAACAGGCAGGTTTAAAACCAACAAGAAATACACAAATCTGGAACTTACAAAGTTCAACTTTTGTGGAAATTGAAGGCAATATCAGACATGAGTATTTATAAACTGTGTTTGATATTGCGTTCAGCAGATGGGGTGATGTCAACCCCTTCCTCTCAGCTACTTTATTATTGAGACAGGGGTTGCACTCTCAAAACGCATACATTGGTCTCCTGTGATGGCAGATAGCACATGTTGACACACTGTGTGCATCTTCAAAATTAGGCTTTTCGAGAATATGTCAAAAAAAGGACAAAAAATTCTCCGGAGCAAAAACCAGAAATAATTCGGGATTTCGAGGGGTTTTAAACTCTCCCTAAAACATCAATGATGTTCTTCATTTTGTTTTGAACATCATTGATGTTTTGAAAGATGCTTTCCAAGTCCTTATTACACCCCATGATCTCCCCGATCAGGATCTGGGCACTTTTACTGGTGAAATGACCTTCATCCAACATCACGATCACCTAAAAATATATAAAAAAAACACACCATGTATTATAAATATGCAGGCATCCATCTCTTACCTGAGCCTGTGGTCGCAAACACTCACCTGTTGTGGTGACAATTTCCACCACGTCTCCCTCCCCCTGTTGGCTTTGTGGCATTTCCCCTTCTTCATGAGGTGGGGGTCTGTTGTCCCCTCTGCTGAGTGGTGTCCTCCGAGTCTTTTCTCCCCTATGTAAAAAAAAACACAGATATTTAATGGCAGAAATAGGAATATGAAACATTGCTTGGAAGTGGGGTACAATTGTCTATTTTGGCAGAGTTCCAAGATGAACAATTATTTTTTTCCTTTGTCAAGCTTAAATACTTACCTGTTTTGTACAAGCTTCACAGATGGAGACACCCCTATAGTATACACTGGAGCACCTGTGTGGGCCCCCTAACAAAAAGGGTGTTCTTGTGTCCCACACTAGTGCTCCAGCGTCCAGATGTGTAAATAGCTGCTGAGTGTCCTCTCCTTAGACAGAATCTAGTTTGCATTTCATTCTAGTTACTAACCCATCTAGACACCAAAATTATTTTAAGAGAAGTAGGCCAGAAAAAATGTATAGAACTGCATCTGGACAAAACATGGTGTTTTATAGGCCGAACGAACAATGTTTCCTACGAACGAATAATGTGTCCATGAACATGAAAGTTGCCATTTTAAACTGTACAACAGTAAAGAAAAGCACATGGAGCAGCACGAAAGTAATAAAAATAAAGAATAGGAACACAGGACAACTACTTACTTTTTTGCAGCACTCTCCTGATCCTTCTATACTGATCGTGCTCTCTTAATTTGAGGTCCGACCACCGCTTCCTGAGTTGATCCTTGGATCGCCGTACCCCAAAATTTCTGTGCAGACTCTTCACAACTTTCGCCATGATCTTGGCATTTCTGACATTGGGGTTGGGGTAAGGTCCATGCTTCCCGTCATAGTCGGCCCTCTTCAATATGTCCACCATCTTCACCATCTCCACAAAGGACATATTTGAGGCCTTAAATCGTCTCCTCCGAGATTGTGATGTTTCTGGCTCCGGGTTTTCCTCCTCCTCGTTGCTGTAATTAGCACGCACATGTTGTGTCTTTGCCATGTGCTCTTCCCCACTGCGCCGAACAAGAAGGGGCGGGGAATAGACTAGAAAGAACGTCGGGGGCGTGCGGAGTTTCACGCATGCACAGTGTATATAAAGCGTAACACGCGTGCGTAGTACATACGATCTGTGAGCGGAGGAAGGAGTAGAGGAAGCGCCGATCGTGATAACGAAGGTAACATTTAAACTTGGGCCTATACTGCTTAGAGATTGAGGCCTATATTGGGACAAGATTAGGAAACTTTAGCCTGACATTAGGGTTTGTCTTGTGTATTGCAGATAAAACGGATGGCTTCAATGACCACAACTTCCTCCCCCTGTTCATAGACAAATACAAGGAGCTGCCCTGTCTTTGGCAGGTGAAACATCCGCAGTATAATCATAAACTGCTAGAGTTGGTGAAGCTGGTGGTCCCCACAGCAACCGTCCCCTATTTAAAAGCCAAAATTGGTGGCCTGAGGAGCACTTATCTTAGGGAGTGCAAGAAGGTCCAGGATTCCCAGAGATCCGGAGCTGCAGCAAATGACGTTTATGTCCCCAGGCTGTGGTACTATGAGAGACTGCGATTTCTGTCAGACCAGACTGAAGTCAGGGAATCCCTCTCAACCCTTCCTTTCACTCTTCCTTCCACCCCATCTTCCACCCCAGCTGAGGCTTCTGATGTCCAACCTGGGACTTCCAGCCAGGAAGAAGTGGAGGAACCCAGCTGGAGCCAGGTATAGCATTGTTCTACAGTGTTCTGGTCAATAAATAAATGATGTTTACTAGATGTTATTATTGATCACTAATTGCTGATTTAATAAAGTGTTTTACATATCAATAGACAGTAGTGGGCAAAAATAATTGGGACAAGAATGAAAAATGCTGGGCTCAGAATGATAGTCTTTTATATTTGTTAACATTCAATTTGCAACAGACATGAGGTGAAAATTGTTTGTGATTGATGAAGAAAAAACTAAAACTATTTCCCTTTTTCATACACAGGAAGACCTCAGCCAGGAGGAGGCTGTGAATTGTGGCAGCCAGGAGGAGGCTGTGGAATGTGGCAGCCAGGAGGAGGCGGGGGTTAGTTGCAGCCAGGAGGAGGCAGGGCTAAGTGGCAGCCAGGAAAAGGCCGGGCCCAGTAGTACCCTGACAGAATCAGAGGTCCCTCCCCTCCGCCTTACAATCAAAAGACCAAGGAAGGGGAGTAACGTGCAGGATTCAGCACTCAGGCTGATTCAGGAGGCTTCTGCGTCCCTCAAAGCCTTCCCCACTCATGAAGAGGCCTTTACCTGCATGGCTGCCACAAAACTGCAGGGCATGCAGGAGAGCCAATGCCTTATGTGTGAGGAACTCATTTATCAAACATTAAATAAGGGGTTGAGGGGTGAAATCACACCCAATACCCACCTGAGTGAGTTGCATCATCCTCCTCCTCCTCCTCCTCCTCCTGCCACAAACCCACCACCACAGACACAGCATTGAAGGAAGTGTGGAAGGAAGACCGGAGAGTGATGGCCCTGGGTTCAGTCTGGTCTGACAAAAGATGCAGGCTCTTGTATGACCACAGCCTGGGGACATACATGTCATCTGCTGCTGATCATGATTCTTTTAGACTTCTGGACCAGATTCTACTCTCTTAGATAAGGACTCCTCAGGCCACCAATATTGCAGTAAAATAGTTGACGTGTGCCCTGGGGGCCAAAGGCTTTGCCAATTTCTGCTGTTTCTCCAGCATTGCCTCCCTCTTTGTTTGTTATGAGCCCTTAATAAATTTTTGGTTTGTTTTATAATACTTGCCTATGTGTGTTTTCATTCAAAAAGGACGGTTTGTTTGTGAGTAGGCAGGTACATTTCAAAAATACAATGTGAAATTACCAAGAGACACCAACACCAAGCAACCTCCTTGAGATTAAATAATACAAGATAATAATGGTGTTGTGGTAACTTGACACACAAAACACACGCCAAACTATTCTGGAGTAAACAAAAAAAAAAAAAGAAGAAGAATAAAACACAAGATCAGGATTTTAAAAAATACATTAAAAAAATATTTTATCTAAACACATACCAAAAATATTATTTTTTCAGCATATGTGACAAATAAAAATATTATATTGATGAAATCACGAGAAATAATAAAGAAAGAAGTTTGTGAGAAGTCTGTGTGAATATGAGCAGCAAAACAACTTCATTCTTCTAGCATTATAAAGAAGAAGAGAGTGCGCTGTATTAAACAATTTAAAACATTGCAACGTGACGAAAGTGCTATATCCATTTCGAACGCTAATTTTACCAGACCGAGCAGTTCCGTCTCGGAATTTATTCCGAGCATGCGTGGCACTTTGTGCGTCAGAATTGTCCACACATGGTCGGAATTGTCGCAATCTGATTTTGTTGTCGGAAAATTTTATAGCCTGCTCTCAAACTTTGTGTGTCAGAAAATATGATGGAAAATGTCCAATGGAGCCCACACACGGTCGGAATTTCCAACAACAAGCTCCGATAGCACATTTTCCATCGGAAAATCCGACCGTGTGTACAGGGCATTAATGTTGGATATTAAACCAAAGTGCATATGTGGAATAAAAATTGGAATAAAAATACTCGATATAAAACACATCCATATAGACATTTATATAGTGTAGAATGTGAAAATGAGGATATGTATTATAAATAGAGACGTGAACTACCGTGAAAATAATATGAAAAAAGGTGAAAAATGTGAAGTGGAATTATGTAATGGTAAATGAACATGTTTATATGGACACAGATGTTCGTTTACCATTACATCATTCCACTTCACATTTTTCACCTTTTTCATATTATTTTCACGGTAGTTCACATCTCTATTTATAGTATATATCCTCATTTTCACATTCTACACTATATAAATGTCTACATGGATATGTTTTATATTGAGTATTTTTATTCCAATTTTTATTCCAACACATATGCACTTTGGTTTAATATCCAACATTAAGTATTTTTCATTTTTTGATTATATTCAACGGATGTTTCATTAAATGTTTTTGGGTCTTTGCAGATAGTAAAATATATATGTTTGGAAGATGCTAACTAACTAAACACACACACACACATACACACATATATATATATATATATATATATATATATATATATATATATATATATATACACACACACCGTATTTATCGGCGTATAACACACACCCCAAGTTTAGGAGGGAAGTTTAAGGAAAAAATCAATGCCCATCAATGCAGCCTTGCACACTGTCCACCTGCAGCCTTCCCCAGTGTCCACCTGCAGCCTTCCACTGTCCATCTGCAGCCTTACAGTTTCCATCTGCAGCCTTCCAGTGTCCATCTGCAGCCTTATGCCCTGTACACATGGTTGGAATTTCCGACGGAAAACGTGCGATCGGAGCTTGTTGTCAGAAATTCCGACCGTGTGTGTTGCCTCCATCGGACTTTTTCCATTGGATTTTCCGACACACAAAATTTGAGAGCTGGCTATAAAATTTTCCGACAACAAAATCCGTTCGCGTAAATTCCGACCATGTGTGGACAATTCCGACACACAAAGTGCCATGCATGCTCAGAATAAATTCCAAGATGGAACTGCTCGGTCTGGTAAAATTTGCGTTCATAATGGATATAGCACTTTCGTCACGCTGCAATGTTTTAAATTGTTTAATGCAGCGCACTCTCTTCTTCTTTACAATGCTAGAAGAATGAAGTTGTTTTGCTGCTCATATTTACACAGACTTCTCACAAACCTCTTTCTTTAATATTTCTTGTGATTTCATAAATATAATATTTTTATTTGTCACATCTACCGAAAAAAAGTAAATTTTTTATATTTTGTATTATTTTTTTTTTTTATTTAAAATCCCGATCTACTTTTTTTTTTGTTGATCTCCAGAATTGTTTTGGGTGTGTTTTGTGTGTCATGTTACCACAACACCATTGTTATCTTGTCTTTTTTAATCTCAAGGAGGTTACTTGGTTTTGGTGTCCCTTGTTAATTTCACATTGTATTTTTGAAATGTACCTGCCTACTCACAAACAAACTGTCCTTTTTGAAGGAAAACACATAGTAGAGTATTATTAAACAAAAAATTCCCTTATTAAGGGGTCCTAACCAAAGAAAGAGGGAGGCAACGCTGGAGAAACTACTGAAATTGGCGAAGCCTTTGGCCCCAGGGCACACATCAACTATTTTAAGGCAAAATTGGTGGCCTGAGGAGTCCATATATAAGGGAGTACAATCTGGTCCAGAAGTCCAAGAGATCATGAACAGCAGCAGATGACATACATGTCCCCAGGCTCTGGTCATACAAGAGCCTGCATCTTTTGTCAGACCAGACTGCACCCACGTCATCACTTTCTTGTCTTCCTTCCACTCTTCCTTCCAGGCTGTGGCTGTGGTGTTGGAGTTGTGGCAGGAGGAGCAGGAGAAGGAGGATGATACAACTCACACAGGTGGGTATTGGGTGTGATTTGGCCCCTCATCCCCTTATTTAATGTTTAAAAAAGGATTTCCTCACACATGAGGCGTTGGCCCTTCGCCATGTCCTGCAGTTTGGTGGCAGCCATGCAGGCAAATGCCTCTTCACGAGTGGGCATGGTTCTCAGGGCTGCAGAAGCCTCCCGAATCAGCTTGAGCGATGATTCCTCCATGTTACTCCCCTTAGGAAGGCGGAGGGGAGGAACCTGGGATTGTGTGAGGCTAGGCCCCACCACCTCCTGGCTGCCACTAACCCCTGCCTCCTTCTGGCTCCCACATTCCACAGCTTCCTCCTGGCTGCCACTAACCCCCGCCTCCTCCTGTGTGCCACATTCCACAGCCTCCTCCTGGCTGAGGTCTTTTTGTGTATGAAAAAGGGACATAGTTTTAGTTTTTGGTTCATCAATCACACACAATTTTTATCTCATGACTGTTGCAAATTGAATGTTAATAAATTGAAAAGACAATCATTCTGACCCCAGTATTTTTCATTCTTGTCCCAATTATTTTTGCCCACTACTTTCTATTGATATGTAAACGCTTTTATTAAATCAGCAATTAGTGATCAATAATAACATCTAGTAAACATCATTTATTTATTGACAAGAAATCTTTAGAAAAATGCTATACCTGGCACAAGCTGGGCTCCTCCACTTCTTCCTGGCTGGAAGGCCCAGGTTGGACATCAGAAGCCTCAGCTGGGGTGGAAGATAGGGTGGAAGGAAGAGTGGATGGAAGGGTTGAGAGGGATTCCCTGACTTCAGTCTGGTCTGACAGAAATCACAGTCTCTCATAGTACCACAGCCTGGGGACATAAACGACATCTGCTGCTGCTCCGGATCTCATGGAATCCTGGACCTTATTGTGCTCCCTATTATAAATGCTCCTCAGGCAACCAATTTTGGCTTTTAAATAGGGGATGGTTGCTGTGGGGACCACCGGCTTCACCAACTCCAGCAGTTTCTCCAGCGCTGCATGCCTCTTTTGTTTATTATTGTATTGTGGGTGTTTGACCTGCTACAGACAGGGCAGCTCCCTGTATTTATCTATGAACAGCGGGAGGAAGTTGTGGTCATTGAAGCCATCCATTTTCTCTGCAATACACAAGACAAACCCTAATGTCAGGCTAAACTCTCCTAATTTTGTCCCAATATAGGCCTCAATCTATAAGCAGTATAGGCCCAAGTTAAATTTTTACCTTCGTTATCATGATCTGCGTTTCCGATACCCTTTCCTCTGCTCACAGATCGTACGTACGACACACGCGCATTACGCTTTATATACACACTGTGCATGCGTGAAACTCCGCCCGCCCCTGACATTCTTTCTAGTCTATTCCCCGCCCCTTCTCTTTTGGCGCAGTGGGGAAGAGCACATGGTGGAGACACAACAGGTGCGTGATAATAGCAGCAACGAGGAGGAGGAGGAAAGCCCAGAGCCAGAAATGTCACAATCCCTCAGGAGAAGATTTAAGGCCTCAAATATGGCCTTTGTTGAGATGGTGGATATGGTGGACATCTTGAAAAAGGCCCACTATGACGGGAAGTATGGACCTTACCCAAACCCAAATTTGAGAAAGGCCAAGATCATGGCGAAAGTTGTGAAGAGTCTGCGTGGGAATTTTGGGGTACGGCGATTCAAGGATCAACTGAGGAAACGGTGGTCGGACCTCAAATTAAAGGAGCACGAGCAGTACAGAAGGATCAGGAGAGTGCTGCAAAAAAGTAAGTAGTTGTCCTGTGTTCCTATTCTTTATTTTTATTACATTCGTGCTGCTCCATGTGCTTTTCTTTACTGTTGTACACTTTCAAATGACAACTTTAATGACCATGGACACATTATTCGTTTGTAGGAAACATTGTTTGTTCGGCCACTAAAACACCATGTTTTGGCCAAATGCAGTTCAATACATTTTTTTTCGGGCCTACTTCTCTTAAAATAAGTTGGTTGTCTATATGGGTTTGTAACTAGAATGAAATGCAAACTAGATTCTGTGTAAGGAGAGGGCACTCAGCAGCTGTTTACACATCTGGACACAGCAGCATTAGTGTGGGACAGCAGAACACCCTTTTTATTAGGGGGCCCCACACAGGTGCTCCAATGTATACTATAGGGGTGTCTTCATCTGTGAAGCTTGTACAAAACAGGTAAAAGTATTCAAGCTTGACAAAGGACAAAAATATTTCTTCATCTTGGAACTCTGCCAAAACAGACAATTGTACCCCACTTCCAAGCAATGTATCATATTCCTATTTCTGCCAGCAAATATCTGTGCTAAGTATACCTATTTTTTTTCACATAGGAGAGAAAAGACTCACAGGACACCACTCACCAGAGGAGACCAGGGACCCCCCACCTCAGGAGGAAAGGTGAAATCCCCCAAACCCCACCAGAGGAGGAGGAGGGAGACGTTGTGGAAATTGTCACCACAACAGGTGAGTGTCTGCAAACACAGCTTCAGGTAATAGATAGATGCCTGCATATTTATAATACATTGTGTTTTTTTGTTTTTTTTTTAGGTGATTGTGATGTTGTGGAAGAATCGCATTTCACAAGTGAAAGTGCCCAGATCCTCATTGGGGAGATAATGGGGTGTAATAGGGATTTAGAGACCCTAAAGCAAAACATCAATGACGTTCAAAACAAAATGAAGAACATCATTGATGTTTTAGGGAGAATATAAAAGACCCAGAAATCCCTAAGTTATTTCAGGTTTTGTGTTGTTTTTATGACTAATTTTTGACATATTCGAAAAGCCAAATTTTGAAGATGTACACAGTGTGTCAACATGTGCTATCTGCCATCACGGAAGATCAATGTGCACGTTTTGTGGGTGCAACCTCTTCCTCGATTATAAAGTAGCTGAGAGGAAGGGATTGCACCCCCAAAACACGTCCCTTGATCCCCCATGATGGCAGCTAGCACATGTTGACATTAGGCAATTTGTGTGCATCTTCAAAATTTGGCTTTTCCAGGGGTGACTTCACCCCATTTGTTGAACGCAATATCAAACACAGTTTATAAATACTCATGTCTGATATTGCCTTCACTTTCTATAAGTTGAACTTTGTAAGTTCCAGAGTTGTGTATTGTTTTATGGTTTTAAACATGCCTGTTTTACCTATTAACCCTTTCATGACTAAGCCTATTTTTGAAATTTGGTGTTTACAAGTTAAAATCCGTATTTTTTGCTAGAAAATGACTTAGAACCCCCAAACATTATATATATTTTTTTAGCAGAGAATCTAGAGAATAAAATGGCGATTGTTGCAATATTTTTTATCACACGGTATTTGTGCAGCGGTGTTTTAAACGCAAATTTTTGGAAAAGTGACACTTTCATGAATTTTAAAAAATCCAAACAGTAAAGTTACCCCAATTTTTTTGTATAATGTGAAAGATGATGTTACGCCGAGTAAATAGATACCAAACATGTCACCCTTTATAATTGCACGCACTCGTGGAATGGCGACGAACTACGGTACCTTTGAATTTCCATAGGCGACGATTTAAAATTTTTTTACGGTTACCAGGTTTGAGCTACAGAGGAGGTCTAGGGCTAGAATTATTGCTCTCACTCTGACGATCGCGGCGATACCTCACATGTGTGGTTTGAACACCGTTTACATATGCGGGCGCGACTTCCTTATGCGTTTTCTTCGCTGCGCGAGCTCGCGGGGACAGAGGCACTTTAAATTTTTTTTTTTTTTTTTATTTAATTTATTTATTTTTGTACTTTATAAATTGTGTTTAAATTTTTTTTTTTTTTTTTTTACTTTTATTGCTGTCACAGGCAATGTAAACATCCCTTGTGACAGTAATATGTGGTGACAGGTACTCTTTATGGAGGGATCGGGGGTCTAAAAGACCCCCGATCCCTCCTTTACACTTCAAAGTATTCAGATCGCTGAAAACGGCGATTCTGAATACTGTGTACTTTTTTAAATTCGGCGCCATTGGCAGCCGAGTAAACGGGAAGTGACGTCATGACGTCGCTTCCGCATTTACAAGAAGAAGGCTGGAACGAAGCCGCTCGCAGCTTCGTTCCAGTCCGCCCCCAGCCGCCGAAGGCAGCCGAACGGACACCGGGCCTCCCGATCGCACGGGAGGCCCGGTAACAGCGGCGGGAGGGGGGGGGATGTCCCCTCCCGCTCCTCCGGTATAACAGCCGAGCGGCTTTTAGCCGCATCGGTTGTTATACTCGGGTAGCCGATCGCCTGCTGAAAACAACGGTACCGGGATGATGCCTGCAGCTGCGGGCATCATCCCGGTATAACCCTGGAAAGCCGAGTACGCATATGAAGAAATGTGAACTCAAAAAAATGTATACAACAAACATGTTGGTTTGTTAAATAAACCTTTTATAAACACACATGTGATTGTGCTTTAAGTAAAAATTTGGATAAGAACCAATGTGTGGCTTCCTCTTTCAATGCTCAAAAGCAGTTTTTGTAGTAAAGTTGTTTTTTTCTGTGACAATGGGTGCTATTTACTAAAGGCAAATCCACTTTGCACTACAAGTGCAGTTTTAGTGCAGTTTCAAGTGCACTTTTAGTGCAAAGTGTATTTTGCTTTAATAAATAACACCCACAGTGCTTTATAATTTTACACAATCACGCCATTTTCAGGACTCCCCAAATTTCGGTCATGTGCTGAAAATGATGACAATTTTTGTCACTAATGCATTACATACATTAACAACAAAAACAAGGTGTGTGTGTGTAGCAGACCCACAACATACTTTTATAATATTAGCCGAAGAAGAGATTGTCACCTCATGTCTGAAATAAATTTTGTTTGCACTGTTGAATCAAAAAGCCAACTAAATAATACCATTAAAAGAAAACTGAGGAGACAGCTAAAAGAAAGGCAAGCAGGAAATAAAATAAAATATTTCTTAAGTTTGAAAGATATCTTTTATTAAAAAATGTCTCAGACATTGTCTGGCATATTGATGGCCCTCCTACTCGCAAAGTATTCCATGTATCTTACAGGGACCTCACGGCACTCTGGGGGGGCAAGCCAGGATGGCCAGTTTCAAGCGCCGTCAGGGTTGGTTCATTCAGAATTCTGGCCTCAGGCCCAACTGAGGCAGCATAGTTCACAGAACACAGCAAGCCAGGATAATGTGATTGAATTTATATTCCGCCATGTGTATGGGTGTAAGAAATAAGCGGAACCGGCTGGCCATTATTCCAAACATGTTCTCCACCACTCTTTTGGCTCTGGCCAGCCGGTAATTCAAAACCCTCTGGTCCGGGGTGAGGGTCCTCATCGGGAATGGCCGCATAAGATAGTCCCCCAGTGCAAACGCTTCATCCGCAACGAAGACGAATGGGAGTCCTTCCACATTGTCTTCTGGAGGTGGCAAGCCCAAGCTGCCATTCTGGAGATGCCTGTAGAACTCTGTCTGGGCGATGACTCCACCATCCGACATCTGGCCATTCTTCCCCACATCCACATACAGGAACTCGTAAGTAGTCGACACCACCGCCAACATCACAATACTATTGAACCCCTTGTAATTATAATAGTATGACCCCAAGTTAGGGGATGGGATGATGTGGACATGTTTTCCATCAATTGCCCCTCCGCAGTTGGGAAAGTCCCACCGCTGGGCAAAGTGGGAGGCCACAGTCTCCCATTCCTGTGGCGTGGAAGGAAACTGTAGAGTCAAACAAGAAAAAAAAAAGTAATTTTGCCAAAAAACATTGAAAGCAGATTAGACACAAACATTCTTGGTCAACATCTGTATAACCGCTTATTTTAGGGAGTATTTAAAGACAAAAGTATAAGGTCCACCTATTAGATTCCTCACCCCCTCTGATGGCCCATTGCACAAATTTTAGGGGGGGGGGATGTTTGGGACAGGTAACCCTCTCCACTTCATTGAGAGCTGAATGCATAAATAATGTGTGTTACTTTGGCCAGCCCCTCCTTACTTTACACTATTGGCAGCCCACTGGACAGGTAAGAAGTGTCATTTGTTCATTCTGCTATTACCTATCAAGATAATAGGATACAAAAACTTGAAACAGTACCATTTGAAAGTATTCAGGCAGGCCCTTACACTACATGCTTTGGGGAATTCATCCATAAATATGGCCACAAAAAGAGGTAGGTATAGTGTGAATGTGGATAAAGGGGACATTCACAGCATATTACAATCATGGTATTTAGGGAATAAGGAAAGAAGTACAATACATTAGCAAACATTAAATACAATAAAATGTGATGTTAAAGGATAAAAACCTTAGCTTAATATAATCCTTTTGCAGGACCTGGATGATGGCAGAACAGGGGATAGTGATCCCCAGAGCCTGGGGGGAGATGCCTGTCAAGAACTTGAGGTCCTGCAGGCTTCTCCCCGTCGCCAAGTACCGCAAGGTTGCAATGAGCCTCTGCTCCGGATTGATGGCTTGCCTCATGCAGGTATCCTGCCTGCTGATATAGGGGGTCAGCAAAGCCAAAAAATTGTGAAATACGGGGTCCGTCATCCAGGGAAAGTTCCTGAAATCCTCAGGATTATTCTCACGGATCTAACAGAACAAAGGCATGTGACAGAATTGGTCACACTGGAGCAACCAATTCTTGGTCAATGAACTCCTCCCCACCCTGTTCATGGACTGGACTTGTATCAAAGTAAGAACTCCAACACCAAGCCCCTGCACAGCATAAACTCTACGATGAGTACGTACACGAAACATGGCTAGAAAACGGTCAGCTGGTCAGAACGAAGTAACAGAACGCACTGAAGAACAGCAAGGCCTGTGAAGAGCGACCTGAAAAACAGCAACGAGCGGACAAGAACACACTCAATCAAACAATGGGAACTCACTGCACGCACTGAAGACCAGATACAAACCCACAAGCACAAACTGAACACCAAAAAAACGATCTGAAAACCACGTGTCTGAAAAAGCCTGAATCGTCTCTCACCAGACTTTTACTAACACGAGATTAGCAAAAGGAGCCCAAAGGGTGGCGCACTTGGTATTGAACTGCCCTTTTATAATCTTGTCATACGTGGTGTACATCACCGTGTTCTTGACGTTCGGAAATTCCGAGAACTTTGTGTGACCGTGTGTATGCAAGTCAAGTTTGAGCCAACATCCGTTGGAAAAAATCCATGGATTTTGTTGTCGGAATTTCCCATCAATGTCCGATCGTGTACGGGGCATTACAGTAAAGAACCCTCTACGTAGTTTAAGGTTAAACCTCTTTTCTTCTAATTTTAATGAGTGGCCACGAGTCTTGTTAAACTCCCTTCTGCGAAAAAGTTTTATCCCTATTGTGGGGTCACAAGTATGGTATTTGTATATTGAAATCATATCCCCTCTCAAGCAACTCTTCTCCAGAGAGAATAAGTTCAGTCCTCACAACCTTTCCTCATAACCAATATCCTCCAGACCCTTAATTAGCTTTTTTGCCCTTCTCTGTACTCGCTCCATTTCCAGTACATCCTTCCTGAGGACTGAGAAGAAATTAGGTGTGGGTGCGGTGCTGTTCTGGTTTTATGGCAAAGTGTTATGACACTGTGATAACATATTAAAGTCACCTCTGATAGGTGAATGAAAGTATGAAAATGTTGGTTGATAAAAAATTCTTGAAAAACTTTATCCCAAAAAAGGAGTAACAATCAAAAGTGATTTTGCATAAAAATAGAAAATTATGTTTATGTAATTTGCTTCAGACAGTGGCTTATCCTATGCAACTCACTGTTTACCATGTGGTGCTGTTATATCAAAATATGCCCATGTATTCATACTGTACATTGATTTGAAGTGCTAAGGTGAGTGGGAAGGAAAAAGGAAGGGGGGTTGAGAAATGGAAGGGAAAGGGGGGGGGGAATCCAGTCAATGGTAAAGTGACTTGTGCTCAAAATAACAAGTGTTAATCAGAAAAAACAAAGTTGCTTTGAATAGTCTTAATTATAGTGCACAGTTGATAGTTATGCTTGAAAGCTTATTCCTCTTGGTAAACAATTTTTTTGTTTGTTGGACCCCAGTACACACACGTGCGCTGTTCCTGGGCTCAGGATACAGTGTTTTTGATGTCGTTGGGGACATCGTCCCCCTTCAGCATACCCTTAAACCATCTTGGACATTTAAAATTCACCATTGGAATGATGTACATGGGGAGCCAAGCGTGAGGTTGCTAAATTCTCTGTTTTAATTCTGTAGATGCTTATGTGTCTTTGTCGATGAACAAAATGTAAGTGAACCATATGTATGGAAATGTTTATACCACAGATTGGTTGTAGATATACAGATTACAAATTATCTTGCATTTTGTTATTCTTCAGATATTACATTCTCTGTAAGAACCCTGATGAAGGAAAGGATTTTTCTGAAACGCGTCTGGTTCAGGGAGAAATATCTATCTTTCATTTACGGTTTTAAAATTGTATCCACATTTATGTGTTATAATTATATGTGGTTTTCTGATATGTTTTTTTGAATAAAATCTCTATATTTATACTTATTTTCTACTTATTGTGGTAGTGCTTTCAAAGTCCCATCCTAGGGGTTCCCCCCTTTTTTGCTTCAACACAAAAATATATGGTGTTACACTTGCAGTAACGCAATGAACTATACTCCGTTAAACTTGCAGGAATGCACTGAACTATACTGCGTTCGATGGAAGGTAACGTACTGAAATATATGGCATTAAACTTGCAGCAATGCAAAAAAATATATGGCATTAAACTTGCAGTAACGCAATGAAATATACTGCGTTAAACTTGAGATAACGCACAGAAATAAATGGCGTTAAACTTGCAGTAACGCAATGAAATATACGGTATTAACCTCCCTGGCGGTATGATTATTTCAGATTTTAGGTGCTGAAAGCGGTACCATTATGTTGCACAGAAATTTGGCGTTTTATATTGTAGGCCTGTAATTCTTAGGAATAGTTCACTTAAATCTGTCCAAACAAGAGTCTAGTAGACATCCCGGGTATGATAAAGTTTGAAAAACGAAATAAAAAATTATAATATAATAAATAACTATAAATAATTAAAACACATAATAATATAATAATAATAAAAATTATATAATAATGTAATCAAATCAAAAACACTGAAATTTGCTCAGTTCCAGAATTTTAGCTTTTATTACTTTTAGTGTTTGATGACGGATCTCCCCACAAATCACTATCGCTCAATTCTGCAAGTGATTATAATTTGTTATCGCTTTTTTCTAGCTGGTCTAAAACCACTTTTGATGTAAAGAGACAGTTTTGGTTGCTATGGACAATCTCCAGTTTCCAGGCAGAAAGAACAGTTTTATATATATAAAACTGCATGCAGGACACTGGGCAGACCACTAGGGACAAAGGGGATGTGTAGTTATTTGATACAGTACTGTAATCTGTAAGATTACAGTATGCTGTATCTATACTGTGTGTTTCACTTTTGAATTTGCCGCCGAACTCCGTCCCCGTGCGTCGCAACGCTCGCAGGGAACGGAGCTCGGCACTGTGAATCGAGCGAGACACAGCGGCTCGCCGATCACAGCGGGGAGACATCGCAGGAACCAGGGGACAAGGTAAGTAACCTCTTCCTGGATCCTGCGATGCAAGCCCGAGTCTGGCTCGGGGATACCGCTTTTGGTATGTAAAATCCACCCCGAGCCAGACTCGGGAATACCGCCAGGGGGGTTAAACGGTCACTGCACTCACACTGCCTTAACCGTCCTTAGATTCACACTAATGTAAAGATGAATGGTGGTCACTCACTACACTCACAGTGACTGAACTGTCCCTAGATGCACACTAATGTAAAGATGAATGGTGGTGGTCACTACACTCACACTAACTGAACTATCCCTAGATTCACTCTAAACTAATTTTCTATACTGACAATATAATCACAACAGCACACTGTAGCACACTGACTGTCTAGTAGCACTGAACACAGCCCTGTTCTATCTCTCTCCACCCAATATCACACAAAAAATGGCTGCTATTGAAAGAATACTTTTAAGAGCAATGAGCCATGATTGGATAGAGTCATCATGACAGGGTCCAGTCATCACTCTGACAGTGCTCTGTGTCCTGATTTGGCATTAATCTTGCAGTAACACAATGCAATATACGACGTTAAGCTTGCAGTAACGCACTGAACTATACTACGGTAAACGGAAGGTAATACACTGAAATATACAGCGTTAGACTTGCAGTAAATATTTAAGTAAATTTTGCACAATATTAATAAAACATATAAGTGAGTGTAAAAAATTGTGTGCATAGGTAAAAGAAAGGGACTATACAGATAGTAGTTGCTGCGGCTATTATTGCTAGGATCAATGACCTCTATATTGCATTATATAGCAATCGCCACTATCTTCTGATAAAGTGATAATTTTAAAATATACATAAATATAATGCATATAAATGACTGCAATGGTGTTATAGTTCAACTCTAAAATAAACGTGAATAAAAACAACGTGCATAAAAAACAAATTGCC
Organism: Aquarana catesbeiana; assembly: GCF_042186555.1. NCBI lineage: Eukaryota > Metazoa > Chordata > Amphibia > Anura > Ranidae > Aquarana > Aquarana catesbeiana. The sequence goes on from NC_133324.1 coordinate 937,918,611, forward strand.
GTGGATAAAAAGCAACTCCTTGTGGATAAAAAACAGTATATTCTTCTATAATCATTAATCATATGTGCAATCAATCATGAATAATATCATAAAGCAATAGACATAAAAATGGAGAACATAAAAATGTGTAATAATAGTCCGCTTCGGTGCTATATTAAAGTGCAGGTGATTAAATTATAATATCATATAATTTGAAGGAGGTAGATGGATAACAGCATATAAACAGTCTATAAGTATTTCTTCTCATTTAATTCTGGTCTATGAAGTGTAATGGGTATATTTTCTCTGCCGGTGGTGTCTCCTAGTGTGGTCTCACAGAACCCTCACCTTCAGTTTGTAGTACTCAAGCATTCAGTGATTGTAGCTTTAAGATGTGGGAGTAGTCTCTGGGAACCTCTCTTTCTTTGTTATTGTTTCTCCTTCATTCCTTCTATGTGGCTCCGTTCTAGTATACTCAGCAATGGGGGAGAAAAATAGAAAGGGAAGGGAGAGAAAAGAGGCTCCACTAGTGTATTAAAGTTTTAAAATCAAAGGGGGGAGTATTTATTTAGTTATTGCTCTTACGTTTGTTATATTAAAAACAGGCAGAGTAAAAGTTTCACTGTGTTAGATTTGCAGTAACACACAGAAATATATGGTGTTAAACTTGAAGTAATGCATAGAAATATATGACGTTAAACTTGCAGTAATGCAATGAAATATACGGTGTTATACGGTCACTACACTCACACTGGCTGAACTGTCCCTAGATTTACACTAATATAAATATGAATGGTGGTCACACTGAATGAACTATCCCTAGATTCACACTAATATAAAGATGAATGGTGGTCACTCTACATTCACACTGACTGAACTGTCCCTAGATTCACACTAATGTAAAGATGAATGGTGGTGGTCACTACACTCACACTGACTGAACTATCCCTTGATTCAAACTAAACTAATATCTTACACTGACAATAGAATCACAATAGCACACTAATGCCCCGTACACACGGACAGATTTTTCGATGGAAAATGTGCGATCAAAGAGCGTTGTCGGAAATTCCGACCGTGTGTGGGCTCCATCGGACTTTTTCCATCGGATTTTCCGACACACAAAGTTTGAGAGCAGGCTATAAAATTTTCCGACAACAAAATCTGATCACGTCAATTCCGACCATGTGTGGACAATTCCGACGCACAAAGTGCCATGCATGCTCAGAAGTAGGGATGAGCTTCGTGTTCGAGTCGAACCCATGTTCGACTCGAACATCGGCTGTTCGCCCGTTCGCCGAATTCCGAACTTTATGGGCCGTTCGCGCTAAATTCGTGTGGCGCGTCACGGCCCATAATTCACTGCGGCATCGCAGTGCATTGCTGGCTGATGATTGGCCAAGCATGCACTATGACCCGCATGCTTGGCCAATCACAGCGCCGTCAGTAGAGAGAGCTGTAATTGGCCAAAGCCAGGGTGGCTTTGGCCAATTATGGCTCAGGGGATTTAGTACACACCCCACACTATATAAGGCCGCCTGCACGGCGGCCCTGTGTAGTGTGTGTTCCGGTGTGCTGAGAGATAGAGAGAGAGAGAGACAGTGTCATTTGATTTGAGTTAGATAGATTAGGCAGAACAGTCAGTCAGTTAGCTGCACTTACAGTGTATTGTGTATATATATGCATCCCAGGTGTTGCATATATATATATATACACTGTATTCAGTTTAGCTAGATCCGTTCCTGTTATCTTCTATCTAGACTATTTACATTTAATGCAGTGCGTCCTGCTCACAGTGTTCAGCTAGATCCGTTCCTGCTATTTACATTTAGTGCAGTGCGTCCTGCTCACAGTGTTCAGCTAGGTCCGTTCCTGTTATCTTCTAGACTATTTACATTTAGTGCAGTGCGTCCTGCTCACAGTGTTCAGCTAGATCCGTTCCTGCAATTTACATTTAGTGCAGTGCGTCCTGCTCACAGTGTTCAGCTAGATCCGTTCCTGCTATTTACATTTAGTGCAGTGCGTCCTGCTCACAGTGTTCAGCTAGATCCGTTCCTGCTATTTACATTTAGTGCAGTGCGTCCTGCTCACAGTGTTCAGCTAGATCCGTTCCTGCTATTTACATTTAGTGCAGTGCGTCCTGCTCACAGTGTTCAGCTAGATCCGTTCCTGCTATTTACATTTAGTGCAGTGCGTCCTGCTCACAGTGTTCAGCTAGATCCGTTCCTGCTATTTACATTTAGTGCAGTGCGTCCTGCTCACAGTGTTCAGCTAGAGCCGTTCCTGCTATTTACATTTAGTGCAGTGCATCCTGCTCACAGTGTTCAGCTAGATCCGTTCCTGTTATCTTCTAGACTATTTACATTTAGTGCAGTGCGTCCTGCTCACAGTGTTCAGCTAGATCCGTTCCTGTTATCTTCTAGACTATTTACATTTAGTGCAGTGCGTCCTGCTCACAGTGTTCAGCTAGATCCGTTCCTGTTATCTTCTAGACTATTTACATTTAGTGCAGTGCGTCCTGCTCACAGTGTTCAGCTAGATCCGTTCCTGTTATCTTCTAGACTATTTACATTTAGTGCAGTGCGTCCTGCTCACAGTGTTCAGCTAGATCCGTTCCTGTTATCTTCCTACTGACAGGCAGGCTTGTCTGGTTACAGTATATAAAGCTACCTGAAGAAAATTACAGGTGTTCTATTTGATCCTATTAGTACCACGGTCAGGCAGCTAGACTATTTACATTTAGTACAGTGCGTCCTGCTCACAGTGTTCAGCTAGATCCGTTCCTGCTATTTACATTTAGTGCAGTGCGTCCTGCTCACAGTGTTCAGCTAGATCCGTTCCTGCTATTTACATTTAGTGCAGTGCGTCCTGCTCACAGTGTTCAGCTAGATCCGTTCCTGCTATTTACATTTAGTGCAGTGCGTCCTGCTCACAGTGTTCAGCTAGAGCCGTTCCTGCTATTTACATTTAGTGCAGTGCGTCCTGCTCACAGTGTTCAGCTAGAGCCGTTCCTGTTATCTTCTAGACTATTTACATTTAGTGCAGTGCGTCCTGCTCACAGTGTTCAGCTAGATCCGTTCCTGTTATCTTCCTACTGACAGGCAGGCTTGTCTGGTTACATTATATAAAGCTACCTGAAGAAAATTACAGGTGTTCTATTTGATCCTATTAGTACCACGGTCAGGCAGCTAGACTATTTACATTTAGTGCAGTGCGTCCTGCTCACAGTGTTCAGCTAGATCCGTTCCTGTTATCTTCCTACTGACAGGCAGGCTTGTCTGGTTACAGTATATAAAGCTACCTGAAGAAAATTACAGGTGTTCTATTTGATCCTATTAGTACCACGGTCAGGCAGCTAGACTATTTACATTTAGTACAGTGCGTCCTGCTCACAGTGTTCAGCTAGATCCGTTCCTGCTATTTACATTTAGTGCAGTGCGTCCTGCTCACAGTGTTCAGCTAGATCCGTTCCTGCTATTTACATTTAGTGCAGTGCGTCCTGCTCACAGTGTTCAGCTAGATCCGTTCCTGCTATTTACATTTAGTGCAGTGCGTCCTGCTCACAGTGTTCAGCTAGAGCCGTTCCTGCTATTTACATTTAGTGCAGTGCGTCCTGCTCACAGTGTTCAGCTAGAGCCGTTCCTGCTATTTACATTTAGTGCAGTGCGTCCTGCTCACAGTGTTCAGCTAGATCCGTTCCTGCTATTTACATTTAGTGCAGTGCGTCCTGCTCACAGTGTTCAGCTAGAGCCGTTCCTGCTATTTACATTTAGTGCAGTGCGTCCTGCTCACAGTGTTCAGCTAGATCCGTTCCTGTTATCTTCTAGACTATTTACTTTTAGTGCAGTGCGTCCTGCTCACAGTGTTCAGCTAGATCCGTTCCTGTTATCTTCTAGACTATTTACATTTAGTGCAGTGCGTCCTGCTCACAGTGTTCAGCTAGATCCGTTCCTGTTATCTTCCTACTGACAGGCAGGCTTGTCTGGTTACAGTATATAAAGCTACCTGAAGAAAATTACAGGTGTTCTATTTGATCCTATTAGTACCACAGTCAGGCAGCTAGACTATTTACATTTAGTACAGTGCGTCCTGCTCAGAGTGTTCAGCTAGATCCGTTCCTGCTATTTACATTTAGTGCAGTACGTCCTGCTCACAGTGTTCAGCTAGATCCGTTCCTGCTATTTACATTTAGTGCAGTGCGTCCTGCTCACAGTGTTCAGCTAGATCCGTTCCTGCTATTTACATTTAGTGCAGTGCGTCCTGCTCACAGTGTTCAGCTAGATCCGTTCCTGCTATTTACATTTAGTGCAGTGTGTCCTGCTCACAGTGTTCAGCTAGATCCGTTCCTGCTATTTACATTTAGTGCAGTGCGTCCTGCTCACAGTGTTCAGCTAGAGCCGTTCCTGCTATTTACATTTAGTGCAGTGCGTCCTGCTCACAGTGTTCAGCTAGATCCGTTCCTGTTATCTTCTAGACTATTTACATTTAGTGCAGTGCGTCCTGCTCACAGTGTTCAGCTAGATCCGTTCCTGTTATCTTCTAGACTATTTACATTTAGTGCAGTGCGTCCTGCTCACAGTGTTCAGCTAGATCCGTTCCTGTTATCTTCCTACTGACAGGCAGGCTTGTCTGGTTACAGTATATAAAGCTACCTGAAGAAAATTACAGGTGTTCTATTTGATCCTATTAGTACCACGGTCAGGCAGCTAGACTATTTACATTTAGTACAGTGCGTCCTGCTCACAGTGTACAGCTAGATCCGTTCCTGTTATCTTCCTACTGACAGGCAGGCTTGTCTGGTTACAGTATATAAAGCTACCTGAAGAAAATTACAGGTGTTCTATTTGATCCTATTAGTACCACGGTCAGGCAGCTAGACTATTTACATTTAGTACAGTGCGTCCTGCTCACAGTGTTCAGCTAGATCCGTTCCTGTTATCTTCCTACTGACAGGCAGGCTTGTCTGGTTACAGTATATAAAGCTATCTGAAGAAAATTACAGGTGTTCTATCCCAGCTTAGTGCAGCTACAGGCCATTAGTATGTCTGGAAGGCCAAGAAGGAGAGGCAGACAGTCACAAGCCAATAAGAGAGGGCAAGCAGGCTCTGTGTCTAGTGCTGGTCGTGGAGACGGTGCATCCTCATCAGCACGTGGCCATGGGACACGCTTGGCCTTTTTTTCGGCAGCTGGCCGTGTTGAGCCGCAACATGCGGAAGACTTGGTTGAGTGGATGACCAAGCCGTCCTCATCCTCCTCATCCTCTCTCACCCATGCCCAGGGTGCTTTGTCTGGCAAAGCAGCGGCCTCTTCCCTCAGCTCAATGTCATCAGTGACTCCTTCCCTAGCTCCACCATGTCCTCATGAGGATTCCCTCGAACTGTTTGACCACAGTGTTGGGTACATGCTCCAGGAGGATGCCCAGCGTTTGGAAGGCTCTGATGACGATACTGAGCTCGATGAAGGCAGTAACATGAGCACGGACAGAGGGGGTGCCCAAGAAGGACAGCAATCTGGCAGTCATGCTCCCCCTGCTGCAGCATACTGCCAGGTTTGCTCCAGTGATGAGGAGGGAGGGGATGATGAGGTCACTGACTCAACGTGGGTGCCTGATAGGAGAGAGGAGGAGGAGGAGGAGGAGGAGGAGGAGGCGGCGGCACATCACCAACGAGGCAGGATGCCCTCCAGGGGCCAGCCCTAAGGGCAGCACATTGACTGCATCACACCCCAAAGCTCCACATGTGCAGGGCGCTGCAGTCTCTGCGCGTTATTCAAAAAGTTCTTTGGTGTGGGCCTTTTTTGAGACGAGTGCATCAGATCGCACCGCTGCTATTTGCAACATATGTCTCAAGCGTATCTCGCGTGGCCAAAACATCTCCCGCTTGGGTACCACATGCTTGACCAGACATATGTTGACCTGCCATGCAGTTCGTTGGCAAGCGTATCTAAAAGACCCACACCAAAGAACAAAGAGGATCTCTCCTTGCTCCTCATCAGCTGAGATTTCCAACCCCACTAGACCTTCAGTCCTCTCTGAGACCTGCAGTGAGAGGAATGAAGGTATAGAATTAGGTGTGTCACAGCCAAGTACTTGTGGGCAATCTGCTTTTGGTACACCGACGTCAGATTGTACCAGGCAAATTTCCCTGCCCCAGCTGCTGCACCGCCGAAAGAAGTTTGCTCCCAGCCATCCACATGCCCAGCGGTTGAATGCTAGCTTGGCAAAATTGCTAGCACTTCAACTGCTGCCTTTTCAGTTGGTAGACTCTGCCCCCTTCCGTGAGTTTGTGGAATGTGCGGTTCCTCAGTGGCAGGTACCCAAACGCCACTTTTTCTCACGGAAGGCGATTCCGGCTCTCTACCGGCATGTGGAAGGCAATGTCCATGCCTCGCTGGACAGGGCGGTCAGCGGTAAGGTGCATATTACCGCTGACTCATGGTCCAGCAGGCATGGACAGGGACGTTACCTAAGTTTCACGGCGCATTGGGTGACTCTGCTGGCAGCTGGGAAGGATGCAGGACAAGGTGCAGTAGTGTTGGAGGTTGTTCCGCCACCACGCCTCCAAAATGCTGATTGTGACACACCTCTCTCCTCCACCCCCTCCTCTTCTTCTTCCTCCATGGCCTCTTCCTCGGAACCAGCGGTGCTCCGTAGGCGTTCAACGGGCTACGCAAGTACGCAGGCCAAAAGATGCCATGCGGTGCTTGAGCTGGTGTGCTTGGGGGACAGGAGCCACACTGGGGCAGAGGTTCTGTCAGCTCTGCAGGGGCAGGTTCAGAGGTGGTTGACGCCACGCCAACTTAAGGCAGGAATGGTGGTTTGCGACAATGGCACCAACCTCCTCTCTGCCCTCCGACAGGGACAAATGACCCATGTGCCCTGTTTGGCTCACGTCCTTAACTTGGTGGTGCAGCGGTTCTTGGGCAGGTACCCGGGCTTACAGGATGTCCTGAGGCAGGCCAGGAAAGTCTGTGTGCATTTCCGCCGGTCATATAATGCCAGTGCTCGGCTGACGGACCTCCAAAAGGAGTTTAACCTGCCCAAGAACCGCCTAATCTGTGACATGCCCACCAGGTGGAACTCAACGTTGGCCATGCTGCAGCGGCTGCACACGCAGCAGAGGGCCATCAATGAGTACCTGTGCGACTATGGCACCAGGACAGGGTCAGGGGAGCTTGTTTTTTTTTCCCCACGCCAGTGGGCCATGATCAGGGATGCATGCACTGTCCTGTCACCATTCGAGGAGGCCACGAGGATGGTGAGCAGTGACAGTGCATGCATCAGTGACACTGTCCCCCTTGTCCACCTGTTGGAGCACACGCTGCGTGGAATAATGGACAGGGCACTTGAGGCAGAACAGAGGCAGGAAGAGGAGGACTTCCTTAGCTCTCAAGGCCCCCTTTATCCAGACAGTGTTCCTGCGTGCCCGCCGATCACACAGGAAGAGGACGAGGAGGAAGAGGAGGAGGAGGAGGAGGAAGATTGTGTCAGTATGGAGGTGGAGCCTGGCACTCAGCATCTGCAGCAGTCTTTAAGGGATCAGTCCCAAGAAACACATGGACTTGTACGTGGCTGGGAGGAGGTGGCTGTGGACCATGTCGTTCTTAGTGACCCAGAGGACTCCGGACCGAATGCCTCAGCAAACCTACGCTGCATGGCCTCCCTGATCCTGCAAAGCCTGCGTAAGGATCCTCGTATTCGTGGCATCAAGGAGAAGGACCAATACTGGCTGGCAACCCTCCTTGATCCACGTTACAAGGGTAAGGTTGCGGACCTTATCTTGCCATCGCAGAGGGAGCAGAGGATGAAACATCTTCGGGAGGCCTTGCAGAAATGTCTGTGCAACGCGTTCCCAGAGACTGGGAGGTTACAAACTCCTGTTTCTGGACAACGTGTTGCTGAGGCTTCGGTCAGTCAAAGAAGGAGCGGTGGAGAAGGTGGCCGTCTGACCGATGCGTTCAGACAATTTTTTGGTCCGCAGCCCCAAGGTATGATCGGTTCCAGCAACCATTGCCAGCGTCTGTTTTACATGGTGCAGGAATACCTAGGGGCAAGATCAGACTTGGACACCTTTCCCACCGAAAATCCTCTGGGTTACTGGGTCTTGAGGATGGATCACTGGCCAGAGCTTGCACAGTATGCAATTGAGCTACTGGCCTGTCCTGCATCCAGCGTTCTTTCGGAACGCACATTCAGTGCTGCTGGAGGCGTGGTAACCGATCACAGGGTGCGTCTGTCCACCGACTCGGTCGATCGGCTGACCTTCATAAAAATGAATGAGTCTTGGATCACCACCAGCTACCAAGCACCTGATGCTGATGTAACCAAATAATTTTTTTTTTAATCTCAGATCCCTTCAAAGACTGCCTATGCTGATGCTGAATGACTATCCCTGAGTAATTATCCTCTTCCTCCTCAATCATCACGCTGATAGCTTGTAAGAACATTTTTGGTTCTGGGCGCCACCACCAGTGCCTAAGGCACAATTTTTCAGCCCCTGTTTAACAGGGGCGTGTATTTACAATTTTTGATGTAATACTTTGCAGCAGGGCTCGTTCCTGCATTCCAACTAGAGTGTCTGTGAGGGGTTGCAGTGTTGTGGCACCAGCACCAGTGCCTAAGGCCCAATTTTTCTGCCCCTGTCTAACAGGGGCGTGTAATTACAATTTTTGATGCAATACTTTGCAGCAGGGCTCGTTCCTGCGTTCCAACTAGAGTGTCTGTGAGGGGTTGCAGTGTTGTGGCACCAGCACCAGTGCCTAAGGCCCAATTTTTCTGCCCCTGTCTAACAGGGGCGTGTAATTACAATTTTTGAAGCAATACTTTGCAGCAGGGCTCGTTCCTGCGTTCCAACTAGAGTGTCTGTGAGGGGTTGCAGTGTTGTTGCACCAGCACCAGAGCCTAAGGCCTAATTTTTCAGCTCCTGTTCAACAGGGGCATGTAATTACAATTCTTGATCTAATATTTCACAGCAGGGCCCTGTGAGGGCTTACAGTGTTGTGGCCACAGCAACACCTAAGGCCCAAATTTCTGCTGAGTATATAGGGCAGGACCCTACTTTCAAACATCTAACTTACAAATGACTCCTACTTGCAAACGGAAGGAGACAACAGGAAGTGAGATGAAATCTACCCCTAGGAAGGGAAATTCTCTCCTGTAAGAGTTAATATGGGAAAACAATTTCTCCTTTCCACTGATGCTTTCCAATCCTTGTTCCACAAAAAAACCCAAATTTTCAAAAAACATTTTTCATTGGGACAAAAAAGTGAGGTGAAATCTTCTGAAGAGGAGGAAAGACAGCAAAACAAATGTCACAGGGGTGATAACCCTTCCCTATGTTTTCCAAAAAGCTTAGAAAAGATTTTTTGGCTGGAGCTAAACACGTTAAAAATGTTCAAAATTACAAACAGATTCTACTTAACAACACACCTACAGTCCCTGTCTTGTTTGCACCGCCTGTATACTGCTGTTCAGAGTATATAGGGCCTGGTGGCCCCACACCTTTCCTTATTTTAATTTGGGTGCGGGGTTCCCCTTAATATCCATACAAGACCCAAAGGGCCTGGTAATGGACTGGGGGGTACCCATGCCATTTGTCTCACTGATTTTCATCCATATTGCCATGACCCGACATGACATTAAACCCGCAAGCAGTTTTAAATGAGATTTTTTCCTTTAAAAATGACATTTGGTGCAGGGACTGTTCTAAACATGGGAAACACGTGTCACTTTACAGGCATACTATAGACACCCCCCAGGTACGATATTTAAAGGAATATTTCACTTTTTTTTTTTTACTTTAAGCATCATTAAAATCACTGCTCCCGAAAAAACGGCCGTTTTTAAAAGTTTTTTTTGCATTGATACATGTCCCCTGGGGTAGGACCCGGGTCCCCAAACCCTTTTTAGGACAATACCATGCAAATTAGCCTTTAAAATGAGCACTTTTGATTTCGAACGTTCGAGTCCCATAGACGTCAATGGGGTTCTAACGTTCGTGCGAACTTTCGGTCCGTTCGCGGGTTCTGGTGCGAACCGAACCGGGGGGTGTTCGGCTCATCCCTACTCAGAAGAAATTCCGAGACAGAACAGCTTGGTCTGGTAAAATTAGCGTTCGGAATGGATAGAGCACTTTCATCAGGCTGCAATGTTTAAAATTGTTTAATACAGAGCACTCTTTTCTTCTTTATAATGCTAGAAGAATGAAGTAGTTTTGCTGCTCATATTCACACAGACTTCTCACAAACTTCTTTCTTTATTATTTATCGTGATTTCATCAATATAATATTTTTATTTGTCACATCTGCCGAAAAAATAATATTTTTGGGATGTTTTTAGATAAAATATTTTTTTAATGTATTTTTTCTTCATTATTTATCGTGATTCCTTCAATATATTTTGATTTGTCACATCTGACCAAAAATCTAGATTTTTTTTTTTTTGGTTTGTATTTTTTTCAAGCCTGATTTTATTTTTTGGGGGGGTTTGTATTTTTTTCAAGGCTGATTTTTTTTTATTTTTATTTTATTTACTCCAGAATATTTTTGTGTGTGTTTTGTGTGTTACTACAACACCATTATTATCTTGTATTATTTAATCTCAAGGAGGTTGCTTGGTGTTGGTGTCTCTTGTTAATTTCACATTGTAGTTTACAAATGTACCTGCCTCCTCACAAAGAAACTGTCCTTTTTGAAGGAAAACACACATTTGACAAGTATAATTGAACCAAAAATTCCTTTATTAAGGGCTCAGAACCAAACAAATAGGGAGGCAACGCTGGATAAACATCATAAATTGACGAAGCCTTTGACCCCCCAGGGCAGACATCAATTATTTTCCTGCAAAATTGGTGGCCTGAGGAGTCCATATCTAAGGGAGTGCAGTCTGGTCCAGAAGTCCCAGAAATCATGAAAGCAGCAGATGACATCTATGTCCCCACGCTGTGGTACTACAAGAGCCTGCATATTTTGCCAGACCAGACTGAACCCAGGTCATCACTCTCTGGTCTTCCTTCCATGCTTCCTTCCCGGCTGTGGCTCTGGTGTTGGAGATGTGGCAGGAGGAGGAGGAGTAGGACCTGGAGGACGACGACTATGGGTGAGGTGACAAATGTGGGTTGCACATGTGAGTTGGCCCCTCAACCCCTTATTTAGAGCTTCCAAAATTAAAAACTCACATAGGAGTCGTTGGCCCCCCTCCATCTGCATCATTTTGCATGCAGTTATGCCAGCAAAATCCTCCTCCACACTGTGGGGTGTTCTGAGGGCCTCAGTAGCCTTCCAAAATAAGCCTATGGCAGCCTCCTCCGGGTTACTCCTCTTCCTGCCACTTTGTCTTTGAAGGCGGAGGGTAGGGACCTGGGTATCGGGCAGCCTGCTTGGCCTGGCCACCTCCTGACTGAGACTTCCCTGTGTATGAAAAAGGGATATGGTTTTAGTTTTTGCTTCATCAATCACAATCATAAATTAGTACTCCAAAATAACATCTATTTAACATCATTGATTGGACAACCAGAAATATTTAGAAGAATGCTATACCTGGCTCAAGCTGGGCTCCTCCACATATTGCTGCCTGGAAGGCCCAGGTTGGGCTTCAGAAGCCTCAGCTGGGGGGGAAGGAAGCGTGGAAGGAAGAGTGAAGATTGCTGGCCTGGGTTCAATTTGACCTGCCAGAAAATGCAGTCTGCAATAGTACCACAGCCTGGGGACATAAATGTCATCTGCAGCTCCTGATCTCTGGGAATCCTAGACCTTCTTGTGCTACCTTAGATAAGTGCTCCTCAGGCCACCAATTAGTATCTTCAACTAGGTGATGTCTGCCCGTGGGGTCACCGACTTCACAAATTGCATCAACTTATCCAGCACTGCCTTCCTCTTTGTCTGGTTCTTATGGCGCGTACACGCGGTCATACTTTTCGGCTACAAAAGTCCGACAGCCCGCCCGACAGACATTCGACAGACTTTCAACAGACTTTTGGCAGACTTGTGGTGGACTTTCTAATGAACGGACTTAACTACATACGATCACACAAAAGTCTGACGGATTCGTACGTGATGACGTACACCGGACTAAAATAAGGAAGTTGATAGCCAGTAGTCAATAGCTGCCCTAGCGTCGGTTTTTGTCCGTTGGACTAGCATACAGACGAGCGGATTTCTGGGTCCGACAGAGTTACGACGTAAAGATTTGAAGCAAGTTCCAAATCTAAAGTCCGTCAGATTTGCGACTGGAAAAGTCTGCTAAAGGTCCGGTGGAGCCCACACACGATCGGATTGTCCGCCGGCTTCCGTGGGACCAGTCCAGTCGAAAAGTCTGACCGTGTGTACGCGGCATTATAATCAGGGTGGTTTATCTGCCACAGACAAGGCAGCTCCCTGAACATATCTATGAAGATTGGCATAAAGTCATGATCCTTCAAGATATCCATTTTAACTGCAAGACACAACACAAGACAAACCCTAATGTCAGCCTAAAGTCTTCTAAACTTGAGCAAATACAGGCCTCAATCTAGAAGCAGTATAGGCCCAATGTTAAATCTTACCTTCGCTATCATGAGCTGCGTCTCCGTTACTCCTTTCTCCGCTCACAGATCGTACGTACTACGCACGCGTTTTACGCTTTATAGACACTGCGCATGCGTTAAACTCGGCCCGCCCCAATGTTCTTTCTAGTCTATTCCCCACCCCTTCTCGTTCGGCACAATGGGGGAAAAGCACATGGTGGAGACAGAGAAGGTGTCTGTTAATTACAGCAACGAGGAGGAGGAGGAAAGCCTGGAGCCAGAAACGTCCCAATCCAGAAGGAGATGATTTAAGGCATCAAATATGTCCTTTGTGGAGATGGTGGAGATGGTCGACATCCTGAAGAAGGCCGACTATGATGGGAAGTATGGACCTTACCCCAACCCCAATGTCCGAAAGGCCAAGATCATGGCGAAAGTGGTCAAAAGTCTGCACCGGAATTTTGGGGTACGACGATCAAAAGATCAGCTCAGGAAGCGATGGTCGGACCTGAAATTAAGGGAGCACGAGCAGTACAGAAGGATCCGGAGAGTGCTGCAAAAAAGTAAGTAGTTGTCCTGTGTTCCTATTCTTTATGTTTATTAATAGTTTGTGCTGCTGCATGTGCTTTTCTTAACTGTTGTCCAGTTTAAAATGGCAACTTTCATGTTCATGGGCACATTATTCGTTCGTATGAAACATTGTTCTTTCGGCCTAGAAAACACCATTATTTTGGCCATATGCCTTTGAATACATTTTTTATGGCCTACTTGTCTTAAAATAATTTGGTTGTGTAGATGGGTTTATAACTAGAATGTAATGCAAACTAGATTCTGTGTAAGGAGAGGACACTCAGCAGCAGTTTTCACATCTGGACGCTGGATCACTAGTGTGGGACACAAGAACACCTTTTTTATTAGGGGCCCACACAGGTGCTCCAGTGTATACTATAGGGGTGACTCCATCTGTGAAGCTTGTACAAAACAGGTAAGTATTCAAGCTTGACAAAGGGAAAAAATATTTCTTCATCTTGGAACTCTGCCAAAATAGACAATTTTACCCCACTTCCAAGCAATGTTTCATATTTCTATTTCTGCCATGAAATATCTATGTGCTAAGTATACCTATTTTTTTTTACATAGGGGATAAAAGACTCGGAGGACCCCCCCCCATCTGAGGAGACCACAGACCCCCCACCTCTGGAAGAAGGGGAAATCCCACAAAGACAACAGGAGGAAGAAGAGGAATGAGACGTGTTGGAACTAGTCACCACAACAGGTGAGTGTCTGTGACCACAGGTTAAGGTAAGAGATGGATGCCAGCATATTTATAATACATGGTGTGTTTTTGTTTCTATCTTTTTAGGTGATCGTGATGTTGTGGATCAAGATCATTTCACCTCTGAAAGTGCACAGATCCTGATCGGGGAGATCATGGGGTGTAATAGGAACTTGGAAAACATCCAGAAAAACATCAATGATGTTCAAAAAAAAAAAAATGAAGAACATCATTGATGCTTTAGGGAGAGTTTAAAACCCCCTCCAAATCCCTTTGGTTTTTTGTGCTTTTTGTGATCTAAAAATTTCTAACATTTTTTGACATATTTGCAAAAAGCCAAATTTTGAAGACGCACACAGTGTGTCAACAAGTGCTATCTGCCATCACGAGAGATCAACGAATGCGTTTTCGAGGTGCAACCCCTTCCTCAATAATAAAGTTGCTGGGAGGAAGGGGTTGCACCCCCAAAACACGTCCCTTGATCCCCCGTGATGGCAGGTAGCACATGTTGACATTCGGCAATTTGTCTTCAAAATTTGGCTTTTCCTGGGGTGACTTCACCCCATCTGAACGCAATATCAAACACAGTTTGTAAATACTAATGTCTGATATTGCCTTCAAGTTCTACAAAAGTTGAACTTTGTAAGTTCAAGATTTGTGTCTTTCTTGTTGGTTTTAAACATGCCTGTTTTATCTTAAATGGACATTTCTACTTTTTCTAATGTGACCCAAAAAATTGTTATACAACAAACATGTTGGTTTGTTTTAAAAACCTTTTCTAAATGCACATGTGATTGTGCTGGTATTAAAAAGATTGATAATCAAGAATGTGTGGATTATTGTTTAAACGCTCAAACACTTTTGTTGTGCTCTAATTGGTGTTTTCTGTGACAATGGGGGTTATTTCCGAAGGGAAAATCCACTTTGCACTACAAGTGCAGTTTCAGTGCAGTTTCAAGTGCACTTGTAGTGCAAAGTGTCTTTGCCTTTAGTAAATAACACCCAACAGTGCTTTGTAATGTTACACAATCACGCCATTTTCAGGACTACCCACATTTCAGTCAGGGTTAGTTAAAAGAAACACAAGCAGTAAATGTCACCAAAGATTTTAGTAGTTAAAATGATTTTTTTATTTGAAAAAGGTTTCAGACATTGTCTGGCATATTGATGGCCCCCCTACCCGCAAAGTATTCAAGGTATCTTAGACGGACCTCACGGGCACTCAGGGGGGGCAAGCCAGGACGGCCACTTTTAAGCGCCGTCATGGTTGTTTCATTCGGAATTCCGGCCTCAGGCCCAACTGAGCCAGCATAGTTGGCAGAATGTTGCCGTAAAAAGTTGTGTAGAACACAGCACACCATGATGATATGATTCAGTTTGTACTCCGCCATGTGTATGGGTGAAAGAAATAGGCGGAACCGGCTGGCCATGATTCCAAACGTGTTCTCCACCACTCTTCTGGCTCTGGCCAGCCGGTAATTCAAAACCCTCTGGTCCGGGGTGAGGGTCCTCATCGGGAATGGCCGCATAAGATGGTCTCCCAGCGCAAACGCTTCATCCGCAATGAAGAAATGGGTGTCCTTCCGCATTGTCTTGTGGAGGTGGCAAGTCCAAGCTGCCATTCTGGAGATGGCTGTAGAACTCCGTCTGGGCGATGACTCCACCATCTGACATCCGGCCATTCTTCCCCACGTCCACATACAGGAACTCATAAGTAGCCGACACCACTGCCAACATCACAATACTATTGAATCCCTTATAGTTGAAATAGTATGACCCCGAGTTGGGTGGTGGGACGATGTGGACGTGTTTTCCATCAATTGCCCCTCTGCAGTTAGGAAAGTCCCACCGCTGGGCAAAGTGGGAGGCCACAGTTTGCCATTCCTGTGGGTTGGAAGGAAACTGTGGAAAAAAATATTAATTTTGCACATAAACAGGGAAAGCAGATTAGACACAAACATTCTTGGCCAACATCAAGATACCATTTATTTGAGGGAGTTTTTAAAGACTAAGGTATAAGGTACACCTATCAGATCCCCCCCCCCCCAATGGGCTATTTATAACATTTTATGGGGGGAGATGTTTTGGACAGGTAACCCTCTCTACTTCATTGAGAGATAAATGCCTAAATAATGTGTATTACTTTGGCCAGCCCCTCCTTAGTTACACTATTGGCAGCCCACTGGACAGGTAAGAAGTGTCAGAATACAAAGATATAAATACACATTGTACACATTTGAGCACATTTGGACATTCTGCTATTACCTATCAAGATAATAATAGTATACCAAAACTTTAAACAGTACCATTTGAAAGTATACAGGCAGGCCCTTGCACTACATGCTTTGGGTAATTCATCCATACATCTGACCACAAAAGAGATGGGTATAGTGTGTATGGGCTTGGCAAAGTCAGCAGATAGATGATTGAGGATAGATAGAGAATTGGTATCAGCTGACTTAGCAGTTGGGGGAGGGAGGGTTCCAAATGATTTGGGGACCCCCCAAAAAAAGCCTCTGGCACTCTGCCTGAATTTTAAGCACAAATCACATTTTAAAACATTTTAGGGGGTGTTTGGGGTAAAGCACTACTATGGAGCTGATAAAATACATTGTTAAGTGACTACATGAGGTGAATATAGGGCCAGGAGACCATGCTGGGGAGGTAAGTGAAGGCAAATATATATGAAGGACTAAAAAAATAATTACATAAAAATCCAGCATGCATGAGAACAAAGGGGACATTCACAGCATATTACAATCATGGTAATTAGGGAATGAGGAAAGAAATACAATATATTATCAAACATTAAATACAATAAAATGTGATATTAAAGAATAAATCTTACCTTAATATACTCCTTCTGCAGGACCTGTATGATGGCAGAACAGGTCTCTGGGATAATGATCCCCAGAGCCTGGGGGGAGATGCCTGTCGAGAACTTGAGGTCCTGCAGGCTTCTCCCCGTCGCCAAGTACCGCAGGGTGGCGATGAGCCTCTGCTCCGGAGTGATAGCTTGCCTCATGCAGGTATCCTGCCTGCTGATATAGGGGGTCAGCAAAGCCAACAAATGGTGAAATACGGGGTCTGTCATCCAGAGAAAGTTCCTGAAATCAGGATTATTCTCATGGATCTCACGGAGCAAAGGCATGTGACAGAACTGGTCACGCTGGAGCAACCAATTCTTGGTCCATGAACTCCTCTCCACCCTGTTCATGGACTGGACTTGTGTCAAGGTAAGGACCCCAACAACAAGCCCCCGCACAGCACAAACTCTACGAGGAGTACGTATACGCAACATGGCTAGAAAACGGTCGGCTGCTCAGAACGAAGTAACAGAACGCACTGAAGAACAGCAAGGCCTGTGAAAAGCGACCTGAAAAACAGTAACGAACGAACAAGAACACAATGACAGAGTCACGCGTAACTCGCTGCACGCACTGAAGAGCAGATACAAACCCACAAGCACAAACTGAAGAGCAGAAAATGATCTGAAAACCACGAGTCTGAAAAAGCACGAATCGTCTCTCACCAAACGTTTACTAACACGAGATTAGCAAAAGGAGCCCAAAGGTGCCACGCTTGGTTTGGACCTGCCCTTTTCTAGTCTCATCGTACGTGGTGTACGTAACCGCATTCTTGGCGATCGGAAATTCCGACAACTTTGTGCGACCGTGTGTATGCAAAGCAAGTTTGAGCCAACATCTGTCTGAAAAAATCCATGGATTTTGATGTCGGAATGTCCGATCAATGTACGATCGTGTGTATGGGGCATTACTGTCTAGTAGCACTGAACAGAGCCCTTTTCTATCTCTCTCCACATAAATACAATCTTGCAATATAGACTAGGAATAAATAAAAATAAAGTGCAATAATAGCAGGTGAATGGTGTATCACTGTACAGGTAAATAATGAATAAATATCTAAAATAAACAGTACCAAGTGACAAAAGTGAAAATGAATAGACTTCTAATAATCAAATATGATCAATAACAAAAGTGTCTGGTGCAAATGGTGCTTAAAAATGAGTATAAATAGTGTCTTCTAATGGGTCTGGTCACAATATTTCAGCAGTAAAAATGCCAGTCACCCATATAATCTCTCCTGGATGTGGTCTCGCAGAACTCTCACCTTAAAGCTGATAAATAATCACATCAACAGGTAATAGATGTGTAGGTATTATCGCTGATGAAAACAAGCCTCCACTAGTGCAGTATGTTTAAAAGGCTAATGCCCTGTACACACGGTCGGACATTGATTGGACATTCCGACAACAAAATCCATGGATTTTTTCTGACGGATGTTGGCTTAAACTTGTCTTGCATACACATGGTCACACAAAGTTGTCGGAAAAATCTGATCGTTCTGAACGTAAAACACGTACGTCGGGACTATAAACGGGGCAGTAGCCAATAGCTTTTGTTTCTTAATTTATTCTGAGCATGCGTGGCATTTTGTGTGTCGGATTTGTGTACACACGATCGGAATTTCCGACAACGGATTTTGTTGTTGGAAAATTTTATAGCAAGCTCTCAAACTTTGTGTGTCAGAAATTCCTATGGAAAATGTGTAATGGAGCCCACACACGGTTGGAATTTCCGACAACAAGGTCTTATCACACATTTTCCATCGGAAAATCCGACCGTGTGTACAAGGCATAAGGGATGTTTATTTAAATGTCTAAAATGGACTCTTACAATGTAACAAAAAGATAAAAGCAGAATCGAAAAACAGTGACTGTATGGTGTTCTCAGCACCCTCTCACTTTTCCTCCTGGTGTACGTCTAGCTCCAGCCACTCCCTAGGGAGCTAGACATACACCAGGAGGAAAAGTGAGAGGGCGCTGAGAACGCCATACAGTCACTGTTTTTCCAATCTGCTTTTATCTTTTTGTTACATTGTAAAAGTCCACTTTAGACATTTAACTGCTTGCCGACTGCCTCACGACGATATACGTCGGCAGAAGGGCTCGTACAGGCAGAATCACGTACCTGTACGTTCCCCCTTAAGAGGCGGCCAGTGGGCACGCACCCGCGGCAAGCTCCGTGAGTCGGGTCGCAGGTCCCTTGGACTTGATCACCACGGGAATACCCACGATCGCCTCACGGGGAAGAACAGGGAGATGCCAATGTAAACAAGCCCGTTCTGCCTAGTGACAGTGTCACTGATCTCTGCTCCCTGTCATCGGAGCAGAGATCAGGGATGTGTCACACACAGCCATGCCCCCCACAGTTAGAAACACGCCCCTAGGACACACTTAACCCCTACACTGCCACCTTGTGGTTAACCCCTTCACTGCCAGTGTCATTTACACAGGAATCAGTGCATTTATGTAGTACTGATTGCTGTATAAATGACAATGGTCCCAAAAATGTGTAAAAAATGGCCGATGTGTCCGCCATAATGTCGCAGTCACAATAAAAATCGCTGATCGCCGCCATTTAAAAAAAAGAAAACATATTAATAAAAATGCCATAAAACTATCCACTATTTTGTAAACGCTATAACTTTTGCGCAAACCGATCAATAATCGCTTATTGCAATTTTTTTTTACCAAAAATATGTAGAAAAATACGTATCGGCCTAAACTGAGGGAAAACATGTTTTTTTTATATATTTTTGGGGGATATTTATTATAGCAAAAAGTAAAAAATAATGCCTTTTTTTCAAAATTGTCGTTCTTTTTTTGTTTATAGCGCAAAAAATAAAAACCGCAGGGGTGATCAAATACCACCAAAAGAAGGCTATATTTGTGGGAAAAAAGAACGTCAATTTTGTTTGGGAGCCACGCAGTGCCGAATCACAAAAAGTGCTCTGGTAAATTCTTCCGGGGCTGATGTGGTTAAATAAACATCCCTTAGCCTTTTAAACATACTGCACTAGTGGAGGCTTGTTTTTCTCTTTTCCCCCTGCCGTTGCTGTGGTGATACCGGAGCGATTTAGGATACATTGGTGGAGGAATTTAAAAGGGGAGATCAACAATTGGCTTCAGTTACAGTATTCATCAGAGATAATACCTACACATCTTTTACCTGTTGATGCGATTATTTATCAGCTTTAAGGTGAGAATTCTGTGAGACCACATCCAGGAGAGATTATATGGAGTTTTCTATGGGCAACATCACTGAATTACATCATTAATACCTAGTCACTTATTTGGACCACCATTTTTATATATCTGTGACTTGCGAGATGTGTCCACTTTATTCTTCATGGACTTTCTAATCATAACATTTTATTATTTAATTATTTGGATTAGTGATATATTTTTACTCATCCATCTATTTATTCATTCATTCACTGGCGTTTTTACTGCTGAAGTATTGTGACCAGACCCATTAGAAGACACTATTTATACTCATTTTTAAGCACCATTTGCACCATGCACTTTTGTTATTGATCATATTTGGTTATTAGAAGTCTATTCATTTTCACTTTTGTCACTTAGTACTGTTTATTTTAGATATTTATTCATTATTTACCTGTACAGTGATACACCATTCACCTGCTATTATTGCACTTTATTTTTATTTATTCCTAGTCTATATTGCAAGATTGTATTTATGCATAGAGGATTTATTTTCCCCATACACTAGTTTATTGCGCAAAATCATCTTCATTCACTTTTAGTTTCCATTTTTGTGTTGTTGTGAACACTAATAGATTTTGCTGCAATTATTCATTACCACTTTATCGCTTTAAGCTATTTTTACCACTAGTAGCGCAAAGGACATTCATATTCACTATCTCTCTCCACGCCAATATCACACTAAAAATGGCCGCTATTGAAAGAATACTTTTAAGAGCAATGAGTCATCCTGACAGTGTCCAATCATGGCTCTGACAATGCTCTGTGCCCTGATTGGGGGAAGCTTTCATTACTTCAGCCAATCCGGGCTTTCAATACAATATGCAGCGGCACAGTGCATTATGGTCATTCGGCGGGTGAAACAAATGGTCGATGGTTGGTCGACGAACAGCCAATGTTTGGCCGGAACTCATGCTCGGGCTGAACCATTCGCCCATCCCTAGTAAATAGCCCCTAAAGTGTCAGTTTGTCAGAGCTGCTGTAGGGAAAGGAAAATGTTGGGTAGCTATGGTGGTGCATGAGATATGAGTGGGGGAACCAATGCTGCTTACCGTGCACCTGTGGGCATGGTCAAAAAAGTGTGTGGCCAGCAAGTGGATGCTTCTTCATGGTCTATGGCTTGTAGTGTAACACTTTTCTCCCTTTCTTTAGATCACGTAAGACCTGGTGGTGAATTGAACAGACCGTGGAAATAAAATAAGCCCAGCTGGGACCAGAAATAAGAACCAACACCTGGTGTCAAGTTCAGCAATAACCCCCAGCACAAGAAAAAAAAATAACTCACAGAACTCCACAATAATTAACCCACAGTAGGACACAGATATTAACCCTTAGCACGGCACAGTAATTAATCAGGACATTGTTCAATACTTAACTTTCAGCATAGCACAGTAATTAACCCCCACCAACATTGTACAACAATTATATTAAAAAAAAAAAAAAGGCGGAGCTTGGTACACACTCACATAATTTCGAGTTGTGGAGCTCTGGCCAATGGAACACATGCCGGTTTGAAGCTCCTGTACTGCAACCAAGCTATGCTAGCTTACATACTTGAATATGCTAAGTGGTGTTTTTAAACTTTAAATTTGAATAAAAGCATCCAGATTTACACTACGAGTACCCATCTCTTTTGTTCATGAGGGTAACCTGTGGTTTACCACGGAGGAGGTAACTACTAAAATCAAATCTATTGGGAACGGCTTACCCTCGGAGAGGCTCAAGGATCTGGATACCCCGTTACGTGCTGAGCTAAGGAGGAGGTGATTACCCTGAGGACTGCTACCACACTCACTGCATGTGATTTACCCCTGCAGGGGTGTAGGGATCTGGTGAGTGGGGAACTGAAGGGGAGCACGGAAGTCTCCTAAATTTCTACATAGGCATGAGTCACTTTTGGACAAGCACAAAGTCACTTTAAACCCTGCTATTTTTTGCACTGCTAAAAGACTGAACTTATAATCAATTTTTATATATATTTTTTTTTCACCCAAAAATTATTTTCAACAGAATATGTTAATGCACTTATTTTTGTGCACTAATAATTTAGATACAATTAACTCACGCTGTACATTTATGATATAGCTGTTGAGATGAACAGTTTAGGAATAAAATTTGGTTATAATTGCTGACTGAGTGAGAACACTCATTATTGCACTAAGCACATTCACTTTCACATTGCAAGCTGATACACCAGTTTGCAGTCAGCACTATTAGGGCTTTATCTTTATAAAGAGAGGGTGAGAACACCCGTCAGGATATTTATTTTATTTTGAGTTAAGCACTCACTACTTATTCTTTAAAGAGTGATTCACTGTGGAGGATTACCCTTCAGGTGACGGCATTGTTTTTTCACCTAACTTACATTCACCTGGAAAGAGTGACCTATTGCGGTGGAGCACTCTTCAGGTCACGGGCAGCGCCAGCCTCCACTATACTCATATAAAAATTGTACAACAATTAACCCTTAACATTGCACAATGATTAGCCCCCAAAATTGCAAAACAATTATCCCCCTAAATTACACAACAATTTGCCACCAACACTGCACAATAATAAACCCACAGCACAACACTGTAATAAACCCCCAGCACAACACAGTACTTAACCAGAAATACACAATAATTAACTCCCAACATTGCACAATATTAAACCAACCCAGTAGCATAGCAATCGGTTGGCCCCATTCATTCTGCAACATAGCATACAGAGTGAAGAGATTAGCATTATATAGCGTATAGAGTG
Source organism: Aquarana catesbeiana (assembly GCF_042186555.1). Taxonomy (NCBI): domain Eukaryota; kingdom Metazoa; phylum Chordata; class Amphibia; order Anura; family Ranidae; genus Aquarana; species Aquarana catesbeiana. Next base: position 937,941,199 of record NC_133324.1, read on the forward strand.
TAAAGGTCAGGACTACATACATTAGTTCCTCGTGTGCCCTTTTACATTGGAGGTCAACACTCAGGGTGCCCCCTTACATTGTCAGTGTGTCCCCTGTACAATGGTGATCAGTATGTCCTGACCTCTGTATATCTATAAAAAGAAGAAAAAAAATGCAGCCTAACCATACAGTCCCTCTATAAAATTGTACAAATAGACTTATAAGTGCAATGGTAAAACCTATTTAGGAATATCCAGTGAAAATCAACCAATGTAATGCAATATAGTAGCGATAGTGTCTCCCTCTCTGCAAAAATATTTTGAGCAATTGCAGAGCTGCAATGCAATGTGCCCATAATAGTGAAATCCCCTATGTAAAATAATAACAGCGAGGAGGCAATCCAACCAGAATATTATAATATAATAATGATAGTGTCTCCCTCTCTGCAATAGTTAGGAAATATTGCAGAGCTGCAATGTGCAAATAGTGATGAAACCCCCTATATATAATAATAATGAATAAAAATTTGATGTACTCTGCAATATTTCTTAACTTTTGCAGAGAGGGTGACACCATCACTACTATGTTCTAATACACTGGTTGATTTGCATCTCTGCTATTATTATTGTAGATAGGGGATTTCACCAAACATTCTCGTAGTGTGAACACAGCCTTGTGCTGTGTGTGTATGTACTGTATATCCTTCCGCTTTCTCTCCTCCCTGAGTGTATATGAAGAGGCGGAGCCCCTGCTAGAACAGCGGTCAGAGGAGGAAGCCAAGTCTAGAAGGGAGACTGACAGAAACTACAGCAGACTTGTAGGAGTGAGCGAAGAGGCTCCAGTTCCTTTGCCATCGGAGTGGAGCCCAAGATTCCATTCAGCGGTGTGAAGTTGAGGTATATCGTGGTGACAGATCTTCAGTGACTGTTCCCCAGAATATCAACATATGGTTCCATCTTTATGCTTGGTTGACTCTTTGCCACTGGAAATAGAGTCCACGCATTTCGGTAAGAGTATTTACTCTCCCCTCTGGGTGGCAGGTGCACAGTCCTGGGTGACTCCTTCAGTGGACAGTGGTTAACCTTTATCCATGAGTGGATTTCTACTTCTAACCTTCTTTTACTTTGAACTTTTTGAATACACAGTGACTATTTCACATTTCAGTTTCATATGTGAACTTTAATTTTTATTCACAATGGTCATTTGTAACATTATGCACTTTAATATTGGTATATGATAACTATCTTATATATTTGAGTTTATATTGATTTGAATATTTGCACATTTTTTGGCTATTTTGCACATTGAATATGGTTTATGTTCATATTTGCATATTACGACTAAGGAGCCGCCGAAAATAGCCGAACATGAAAAACTTCAATCAGCTGTACACGGCGCCTGCGCCCTGGGTCCAGGTTCAAGCTCCACCATCCAAGTGGTATTATAAAACGTGAGCAGCGCTAAAAATCAGTGAACAAACATACAAACTGATATGTATGTAAACAAAAGACCCTAAAGGATTCAAAATAGCATATGTGAAGCACAATATAAGTCCCCAAAAAAAACAAAAAAGGTGGTAAAAATGAGTCCAAACAGTGAAAATGTGAATAAATGGATAATCAGTCCAGATAGAAGGGAGAAAAAAGTTCAACCAAAGATGCACGGATAAAAGTAATACAATCCCATAACACCAGCATGTGAGGAAATCCACCACCGTGTGTATTAAACGCTTACCAGATGGCAAGCTTTAGCAAGCTTGTACAGCAACCTGATGGTCAATGCTGGAAACGTCACACCACGGCTTTCAATGAAGGACCAGGACACAAACAAGGCAGCTCAATCCAACCCGACATTCAATAGGCAGGACCCAAAAATATAATAAAACAACGGCTCTCCATAGTGTAAAATCGTTGAGACCAAGATTTAATATATTTAAAAATTTCCCGATGTCTTTGTGAGACGAAACCTACGTCGGATGGTTGACGCGCTAACGTCATCGCTGTATATCCCATACCTCGTCCTGAACGGGTGTCCATTAGCCAGCCGGCTGCAGTTACTTTTATATGCTTTTTCTCTCTGTTCCCCGTGTATGTGCAAATTTTTAAATATATTAAATCTTCTCAACGATTTTACACTATGGAGAGCCGTTGTTTTATTATATTTTTGGGTCCTGCCTATTGAATGTCGGGTTGGATTGAGCTGCCTTGTTTGTGTCCTGGTCCTTCATTGAAAGCCGTGGTGTGACGTTTCCAGCATTGACCATCAGGTTGCTGTACAAGCTTGCTAAAGCTTGCCATCCGGTAAGCGTTTAATACACACGGTGGTGGATTTCCTCACATGCTGGTGTTATGGGATTGTATTACTTTTATCCGTGCATCTTTGGTTGAACTTTTTTCTCCCTTCTATCTGGACTAATTATCCATTTATTCACATTTTCACTGTATGGACTCATTTTTACCACCCTTTTTGGGGTTTTTTTGGGACTTATATTGTGCTTCACATATGCTATTTTGAATCCTTTAGGGTCTTTTGTTTACATATATATCAGTTTGTATGTTTGTTCACTGATTTTTAGCGCTGCTCACGTTTTATAATATTATTTGATTTGTGTATATCCCACTTATTTGAGCTGCTGCTTCACAACTTTTGGTACCAGGTAGCGCGGTATATATATTTATTTTTACCACCATCCAAGTGGACCTAGAGGGAGAATAAAACAGTTCCGAGCGAAGCGAGGCCGTGCCCAAAGCGTGGCGAGCGAAGCGAGCTCATGAGGGGCCCTCTTACAGGCGCTGTGTACAGCTGATTTACAACTATTCGGCTTCGGCTATTTCCGCCGGCTCCTACTGCGCAGGTGCAGTGCCTGCGCAGTTGAGGGGGGGTCCTTATCCGCCGAGGGGAACTTTCTCGGCAGAACACCGGACCTAACTAAAGATCATTGGCTGCTGTGGCCAGAGCTGCTGTACCCCTCAAGAAAAAAAAAAAGAGTCCCTAGCTTCCAGGCAGCAAAAGAGGATGTGCAGGCAAGGAAATAAAAAAAAAAACACTGTAAAATTTGCAAATACTAACATGTGAATTTTGGGGGTGCTTAAAGATTTTTTGAGGGTGCGAACACCCAAGCACCCACCGGGTGCGGCCCCTACTAAGGTACATTTTTTGTGTGCCCCTTGCCCTCCATGTTCTCAGATTTTTTTTAACCAAAAACTCCACATTAGGACTACTACCAGTGTCAGTTTGACAATTGCTCTTCAACAAGCATGATTGCCCGTTCATGACCAGTCACCTCTTTTTCCTCCTTCATTTTTTTTTGTGTTCTCATTCTCAGCAGTGCATTTTTTTCTGCCAATCCTTCCATAACAATGCTGTTTTTTTTTCCTCTGCACGTTTGTGAGTGAGCTAATCTTTCTTTGGAAACATCGTATTTTAGGCTTTTAGATGTTTTGGGGTATCATAGTTTTCATTTTGTGTCACATTTTTTAAGTTTGGGACAATAAAAGCGCCACTTTCCATTTTTGATGCCAATACTTTCTGGTAGCTGCCTTTTTGTGTACAGCACACTGCTATATAAGTGAGGCACCCACAAATATTTACATTTGGTTTTGTATTTTGCTAAAGCCTCTTCCTACTGCACATATACTTACAGCCCCATTTATTCCTATGGATAAGCCAAAATTATGGTGGCCATACAGCAAAATACACCTCATCCTTAGGAATGAATAGGTTGTGCTGCATGTGTTCAGTAGGAAGAAACACCAGTCAGGACATTTTACTTGTGAAGGCTTTGCTGTTCTGCTCCGGGCCTCACAGTGAAGATTGTGTGATCAGGGAGGAAGCTCAGTATTCTACCAGGTGGGCTGCATTCAGAGGGATGGGAGTTTATTCAAAGAACAACATATTAATTAAACAGTTTTAATTAACAATTTGTAAGATATAAGTGTAGCAACCTCTAGTGTGTGCTAGAAGTAGAGTAAATTTTGTTAGTGTAGGAACATTTGGTTTAGCTCAGGGCTAAGCCTGAGCTGTTCATTTTGGGTCAGGGTTCGGTGACTCAGGGCTGGATGACTCATCCTGACAGCTCTTCTGGTGCCTACCCCTGTTTCTGGGATGTTGGAGAATGTTCTAGTGCTAGTGGGCAGGAGGTGAAGAGGAACTAGCTGGAATATTTATGAGGCCTCGGCCAATCCCCAGGAGTGGGCTTACGGGGACATCTTTACACCCATTCAAAGGATGGATACTATATGCCCATCGTTCATTGGGGTCAGCAAGGACAAACATTGCAATTAGAGTGGTTATCCCTTCTTAATGAACCAAAGGCGTATTTATGTCAGCATCTGGTGAGTGGCCAATCCATGTGGTGTTGTCACTGAAGTGATGAAATTGTCACAAGCAATCACGGATGAATAATTTAAGAGCACAGGATTAATATATCCACAGAGGAAAGTTTACACGGGAACCCCTGTGTAAATTGGCACATTGCACAATAATAATAATAATTGGACATTACAATTTTAATATTTTTGACGTATATATATATATATATATATATATATATATATATATATATATATATATATATATATATCGGTGTTATGTTGAAGCATATTTAGGGTTTGTTTGGTTTTTTAGTGTCATGGAAAAGATGAAAGAACGATTATATACCATTGCATAATTTATATATTTTTTCTTTGGTAAATATTTTGTCATTTATTTCACAAAAAGTGGTGTATTTAATTCTATGGTATTGGGGTAGCACAGTCAACATTACTTTCACACTGTATGTATAGCCTAATACTGTGCCTTTAGTTTATACAGGGCGATCGGTGGGTTTACATCCACTTTAAGGTGGGCAAATGCCTCCTCACCAATCCTGAGACCAAGGGATCAAACAAGATGTCCTGATAGACAGGTTCTTCAGGTGGCCCGACTGGCTACCTCACAACCTTAACGCCTCACGTCCTCAGGAACGACTGGAGATGCACCGTAGGTCCCTCTCTGGTGAGATGTCTGTCACTGTCCAGCTGGAACTGTGGCAGGATCAGCATACCAACCTCTGGAGCTGTGGCAGAAAAGTTGCCCTGATGGATAACAGTAGCCCCTCTGGTCATATCCATCATTCCTTCTCACCTTGTGGTGGTCTCCAGCTCCCCTTTGCGAGAGGACACACTGGGCTTTGTAGTCCCCCCCCCCAAAAAAAATTGCTATGGGGCCACCTGTGTTGGGGACTCTATGTCCCAAGATGCTTTTCTGCTCCATACAGCCCTGGGTTCAGTGGCTCCCCTCCTCTTGCCAATGAGAATGCAGGGGAGGTAGCAGAGCGGGTGGGTGTCCTTGTGAGCGCAGCTCTCACACTGTAATGAAGAAGAGAGTGAGGGGGGAGAATTCCCCCACAGGAGCTGACAGGCTCACTCATTTAGAGCCTGTCAGTGTCTTTAGAGTCAGCGCGGCCGGCGTGCTTGAGGTGCGGGACCGTGGGTGACAGACCGGCGCCCGCTACTCACATGTCGGTGGTTAAGGGTTGTTTAAGGTCATTTATATATAACATTTTACGTTATAACATGTTTATTATTTTTCTTTTGCAAAAAAAAAAATTTAATCTAACATTTATTTAACAGTAATCTGTATTTGAATGCATTGAAATTTGAACTACCTTTCAAATGTATGTCTCCTGATGCTTAGTGATCAAAGCTGTGCCTTTTCCATGTAGATCTGTTGCCTAAAAATAGCTGTTAAGCTGTGTTACGCTCCTTTACTAAATCCATCATGCCATACATTTATAAAAATGTGGGTTTTTTTTGTAAATGTATGTCCTAGAGCTGTGGAAAGTGTTCTTTACTAGATTGTTCTATGTTTTTGGCCCAATTCTGTACTGCTGCCTATGTTTATATTGTGAAAACTAGAGAAAACTGGACTATATTTTTTTATATAATTTTTTTAAACATTTTTATTTATTTTTCATGTTCTTATATAAGTTTAACTTGTTGTAATGGTGTATATAACCAAAAGTATTACAGTGGCCACTTCAAGAGATCACTTCTAGCTGGAGTAATTGTCATGGTTAACATACTCCATTGTTGCACTTTTGTAAACAATGTTTACAAAAAAAAAAAAAAAAAAATTATATATATATATATATATATATATATATATATATATATATATATATATATATATATATATATATATATATATATATACATATATATATATATACACATATATATATACACATATATATAATTTTAAAGTTCTTGATGCTAAATTTCAGCCGATGTTTGCATTTAATTTGCACTGCATGTCATGCCTTTTAGATTTAATAAAAATAAATAAATACTTGTATACTCGGGATGTATAATGCCACGATTTTTTGCTGGTGGAATAGTGTCAACTTTCTGTGGGTCCTCTGTGGGTGGAATTAGACCCCTCTCTGAGGGTAGTATTACACCCCTTTCTGTGGGTGGAATTAGGCCCCTTTCTGTGAGTCTTCTGTGGGTTGAATCAGCCCCTCTTTCTGGTACTGTAGTGGTTACTGCCAGCAAAAGGTTGGTGTTAAATATCACAACTTTTTTTTTAGTTCCTGTTTCATTTGTGAATTGGACTCAACAGATTATCGCATGATTTTTTGCGATATTTTCAGACAATTTTTTTTCCGTTGTTTACTGAACCGTATCTCAGTGGCACCCCTAGGCTGCTTCAGATGTTGTGCAGTTCTAAATGCTCTTAATGCTCCTCCATCTTGCCGATGAACCTCGCTGCAGAACTCCCCTGAGATACAGGGTAGGGGAGCTGCAAGTGTTGGCACCCAGGACATGTGCCAAACTGGTGCCCTGGAAAGCCGATGCCACCCGCCGGCCGTGTTACCTTGCACACTGCTGCTATGTGAGAGAGGCAGAGTAGAGCATTCACCTTGCCCAAAAATGCAGAACATAGGATAGGAACAAGACCCCTTTGGATGCCCCGATGCTGCACCTGAAGTGTTATTCCTATCTTATGTTCTGAATTTTTGGGCAAGGTGAATCCTTTGTTAGATATATATTTGATATAAAAATTAGGTACATGATATAGGTATATATATATATATATATATATATATATATATATATATATATATATATATATATATATATATATATATATTTTTTTTTTTTTTACATAGTGAACCTTGTGCTCTTTTGCTGTGTCCTGAGGAAGCGAAAGTGAAGTGTGTCAATACACAGGGATTCGCTAAATCACTCATTGTTTGGAAGCATCATGCTTTGATGCATCATTACTGTTTATGCGCATTGTTTTTAACCTTTGTGCAGATGTGTTATATGCCTGTTTTAACAATGTTGTACTAATAAAATGTTATGATTTTTGAAGTTTAGTGTCTCCTCTACCTCTAAAGTCTGATCCAGGGGTTCTATTTTATTTTTGTGTTACGCATTCCTATATACGGATGTGGCAGCAGAGTGAATTTTTCTATATTTAAAAGTTAGATCTGTTGAGGGCTGGTGAGTTCAGAGGTGAGAACTGTAGACGGTCGGGGGCTGGGTGCAAAAGTGACAGCTGTGTGTTAGGGATGATTCTAGGTGGGTGGGAGCTAAGTGTAAAGGTGATAGATGTGAAGGAAGAGGGGTTGCTAGGTGCAAAAGTGAGAGCTGTGGACTGGGACGCAGAGGTGAGCTGTGGACAGGGACGCAGAGGTGAGCTGTGGACAGGGACGCAGAGGTGAGCTGTGGACAGGGACGCAGAGGTGAGCTGTGGACAGGGACGCAGAGGTGAGCTGTGGACAGGGACGCAGAGGTGAGCTGTGGACAGGGACGCAGAGGTGAGCTGTGGACAGGGACGCAGAGGTGAGCTGTGGACAGGGACGCAGAGGTGAGCTGTGGACAGGGACGCAGAGGTGAGCTGTGGACAGGGACGCAGAGGTGAGCTGTGGACAGGGACGCAGAGGTGAGCTGTGGACAGGGACGCAGAGGTGAGCTGTGGACAGGGACGCAGAGGTGAGCTGTGGACAGGGACGCAGAGGTGAGCTGTGGACAGGGACGCAGAGGTGAGCTGTGGACAGGGACGCAGAGGTGAGCTGTGGACAGGGACGCAGAGGTGAGCTGTGGACAGGGACGCAGAGGTGAGCTGGGGACAGGGACGCAGAGGTGAGCTGTGGACAGGGACGCAGAGGTGAGCTGTGGACAGGGACGCAGAGGTGAGCTGTGGACAGGGGGGCAGAGGTGAGCTGTGGACAGGGGGGCAGAGGTGAGCTGTGGACAGGGGGGCAGAGGTGAGCTGTGGACTGGGACGCAGAAGTGAGCTGTGGACTGGGACGCAGAGGTGAGCTGTGGACTGGGACGCAGAGGTGAGCTGTGGAGGGGGACGCAGAGGTGAGCTGTGGACTGGGAGGTGCAGAGGTGAGCTGTGGACAGCTAAGGTGGAAGTGAGCTGTGGACGGGGAATGCAGAGGTGAGCTGTGTAAAGGGACAGAAAGGGGAGCTGTGTAGACACTCGAGGTGCATAGCTCCTCCAGTGATGAGGGGTCCAATGATGAGGAGGGAGCACACCCATTGTCCTCCGCTGTGTCCAGGGACTGTCAGCCCAGTCTGGGCTTTGCACCCCTACCTGCCCTTTTTTCTCTGCCTAACTTGGGACTATGCTATGTAGCAGGGGAAAGGCTCTGAGCTGAGGGACAACCCCAAGGCCTAGCCTAACCCCTGGGGTCACACAGCATGGCTCATCGACTGGGCCATGCACTCTACAGTAAGTGACCCACTACTGTCAGTATCCACCAGGATCAGATACTAATGTTTACTCATTTATCTCCCTTGCCACTACAACTCCACTACTGTCACTGCCAGCTGGGACATACTAAAACATTTAATGTGAAAATGCCTTAATGTAGCTTAACCTGTAATAAAGTGCCTAAACCTCAATCAATTGCCCTGAAACTTTGCAACTTTGTTCTCCAAGGCAAACTAGGGACATTAGGCTTGTTTATTGGGGAGCTTAACATACAAAAAGACCTTAAATGTTAACCAATTTCCCCTCACACAATAGAAGACTTTATCCATGCCAACATATTCTGAAAATTCTCATTTGGTAAATCACATCAAAAGTTATTCACATCAAGCTATATTATACAATGCTAAAACATTTAATGTAAAGAGCTTAATGTACCATAATGTGCCTAAACCTCAATCAATTGCACTGAAACTTTGCACAGCCTAGGATCTCAACTTCCCAAACCTACCCTATAAGTTTAATGTGATTTGGTGTTCCACAAGGCAAACTAGGAATATTAAGCTTGTTTTTTGGGGAGTTTAATGTGGCTTAACGTACAAAAAAGACCTTAAATGTTAACCAATTTCCCCCAAACTTTACACAATAAAAGACTCTCTGTGCCAACATATTCTGAAAATTTCAGCTCATTTGGTTAATCACACCAAAAGTTATTTGCATTAAGCTAAAACATTTAATGTGAAAATGGCTTAATGTAGTTTAATGTAGCCTAATGTGTATTAAAGTGCCTAAACCTCAATCAATTGCCCTGAAACTTTGTACAGTCTAAGATCTCAACTTCCCAAACATATCCAAGAAGTTTCATGCGATACAGTGTTCCACAAGGCAAACTAGGGACATTAAGCTTGTTTTTTGGGAAGCTTAATGTATAAAAAAGACCTTAAATGTTAACCAGTTTCCCCCAAACTTCACAAAATAGAAGACTCTATCCATGACAACATATTCTGAATTTTCAGCTCATTTGGATAATCACACCAAAAGTTATTGACATTAAGCTATATTTTACAATCCCAAAACATGTGGCTCAGTGTAAAAATGGCCTAATGTACCATAATGTGCCTAAACTTTCATAAATTGTCTTAACACTTTGCATAATTTAGGTTTTCAACTTCCCAAACCTATCCTAGAAGAATCATGGATTTTGGTCTCCCAAAAAGAAAATTAAGGTGTTAAGCTTGTTTTTTCGGGAGCTTAATTGGGCTTAGCTTACAATAAAGTGCCTAAACCTTAATCAATTGCCTTGAAACTTTGCACAACCCAAGCTTTCAGCTTCCCCAAACCTATCCTAGATGTTTCATGGATTTCTGTTTTCCACAAAACAAGTGAGTGATATTAAGCTTGTGAAGCCCCTACCACCTTTTGTGTAGTGGATGTAGTGTGGGACAGCCAATGGGGGAATATTATGCATGTGTGTGTGGCTCACCAGCCATTCACTAGGGGTTTCTTGGCCAGTGGTGCATGCTGGGGAAATGCATATATACTTAGGAGAATTGCCATATGCCCAGTCGTCTTACAGCCTACATTCAGTCTTGTCTTGGAGATGGGAATGGTCAAGTGTGGGAAAGGTTTGACTAGGACTCAAGCCTAGAAGAGGCCTCACATGCTGATTGAGGAGGAGAACCAGAGACACTGGATGGCTACTGGAGGTATCGGTTACTGGAAAGAACCTAAGGAGCAAGTCTGGTGTCCCTCCTACTGAAGATCTTATGTCTATTCCTTATTCAGCTGTTTCTCTAATACCCAGTGCCAGCATGTGCTCCTATTGATTCTGCACTGTGGAATACTGAAAGGGACTCGTTAGTCTGGAGTAGGGATGAGCCGAACACCCCCCTGTTCGGTTTGCACCAGAACATGCGAACAGGAAAAAAGTTTGTTCGAACACGCGAACACCGTTAAAATCTATGGGACACGAACATGAATAATCAAAAATGCTAATTTTAAAGGCTTATATGCAAGTTATTGTCATAAAAAGTGTTTGGGGACCCGGGTCCTGCCCCAGGGGACATGGATCAATGCAAAAAAAAGTTTTAAAAACGGCCGTTTTTTCAGGAGCAGTGATTTTAATAATGCTTAAAGTCAAACAATAAAAGTATAATATCCCTTTAAATTTCGTAGCTGGGGGGTGTCTATAGTATGCCTGTAAAGGGGCGCATGTTTCCTATGTTTAGAACAGTCTGACAGCAAAATGATATTTCGAAGGAAAATAGCCATTTAAAACTACTTGCGGCTATTGCATTGCCGGTCCGATTAAAACGGCATGGGAATTCCCCACAGGGGAACCCCAAACCAAAATTTAAAAAAAAAATGGCGTGGGGGTCCCCCTAAATTCCATACCAGGCCCTTCAGGTCTGGTATGGATATTAAGGGGAACCCTGGCCAAAATAAAAAAAAAAAAAAACGACGTGGGGTCCCCCCAAAAATCCATACCAGACCCTTATCCGAGCACGCAACCTAGTAGGCCGCAGGAAAAGAGGGGGGGACGAGAGAGCACCCCCCTCCTGAACCATACCAGGCCACATACCCTCAACATTGGGAGGGTGCTTCGGTGTAGCCCCCCAAAACACCTTGTCCAAATGTTGATGAGGACAAGGGCCTCATCCCCACAACCCTGGCCAGTGGTTGTGGGGGTCTGCGGGCGGGGGACTTATCGGAATCTGGAAGCCCCCTTTAACAAGGGGACCCCCAGATCCCGGCAACCCTGTGTGAAATGGTAAGGGGATACAAAAGTACCCCTACCTTTTCACTAAAAAACTGTCAAAAATGTTAAAAATGACAAGAGACAGTTTTTGACAATTCCTTTATTTAAATGCTTTTTCTTTCTTCTTTCTTCTATCTTCCTTCATCTTCTTCTTCTGGTTCTTCTGGCTCTTCTGGTTCTTCCTCCGGCGTTCTCGTCCAGCATCTCCTCCGCGGCGTCTTCTATCTTCTTCTCCTCGGGCTGCTCCGCACCCATGGCATTCTCCTCCGCGGCGTCTTCTATCTTCTTCTCCTCGGGCCGCTCCGCACCCATGGCATGGGGGGAGGCTCCCACTCTTCTCTTCATCTTCTTCTCTTCTTCATCTTCTTCTTCATCTTCTTCTTTTCTTCTCTTCTTCTCTTCTTCAATTTCTTCTCCGGGCCGCTCCGCATCCATGCTGGCATAGAGGGAGGCTCCCGCTGTGTGACGGCGTCTCCTCTTCTGATGGTTCTTAAATCACCGGGTGGCCCCGCCCCCTCTGACGCACGGTGACTTGATGGGACTTCCCTGTGATGTCACGGGGAATGCCACAGGGAAGTCCTGTCATGTCATGTGCGCCAGAGAGGGGCGGGGTCACCGGGTGGCCCCGCCCCCCATTATTTAAGAACCGTCAGACGAGGAGACGCCGTCACACAGCGGGAGCCTCCCTCCATGCCAGCATGGATGCGGAGCAGCCCGGAGAAGAAGATGAAGAAGAGAAGAAGAGAAGAAAACCCTGCATCGGTCCACGTCTCCCCCTCTGACATGTTGTCCCAGAGTGACTTCCGGGTATCGCGGCTCCGGATTAGCCAGAGCCACAATGACGTCACTCCGCGCATGCGCATGGGACCGGCACAGTACAACTGAAGCAATGGCATATAGCGCCATTGCTTCAGTTGTCTTAAGTGCGCATGTGCCGCATGACATCGGCACATGCAAATACAGACCGTGCAGGTTTAGGAGATATCCTTGTTAGCTACAGGTAAGCCTTAATATAGGCTTACCTGTAACATAAAGTTGTAAACAAGGGTTTACAACCACTTTAAGCTACATTAAGCTATATTAAAGTGGGGTTCCCATTTAAAAAAAATTAAAAGTCAGCAGCTACAAATACTGCAGCTGCTGACTTTTAATCGGACACTTACCTGTCCCAGGGTCCAGCGATGTGGGGGATCGAAGCCCCGCTCGTCCCCCCTCCGCTCTGCGGCACCGGCATTTTAACTGTGGGCGCCCGGCTGTGGCTTCACAGCCGGGCACCCACTGCGCATGTGCGAGCCGTGCTTTCAATGGCCCCGTAATCATCTGGGACCGGTCACATGTCCCAGATGATTGACAAGAGGGAGGGTGGAGAGGCGATCTCCCTTCCTCCATCGAGGGAAGTGACGTCAGGAGCCCAGGCACCGAAGGAGGCAGACTACAAGGGACCCCCTAGCAACAGGCATTTAGAGGTTTTTTCTCAAATTTTTTTTTTTTTTTATTTTTCTTAAGCACATTATTTTTTTGGGGGGTGGAACTCCACTTTAAGCCATTTTCACATTAAATGTTTTAGCATTGTAAAATATAGCTTAATGTGAATACATTTTGGTGTGATTAACCAAATGAGCTGACATTCTCAGAATATGTTGGCATGGATAGAATCTTCTATTGTGTGAAGTTTGGGGGAAATTGGTCAACATTTAAGGTCTTTTTTGTACATTAAGCTCCCCAAAAAACAAGCTTTATGTCCTTAGTTTGCCTTGTAGAACACCAAATTGCATTATACTTCTTGGATAGGTTTGGAAAGGTAAAAACTTAGGTTGTGCAAAGTTTCAGGGCAATTGATAGAGGTTTAGGCACCTTATTACACATTAAGTCCCCTGCCAGCTTCATTTACATCTCATCTTTTACTGAAACAGAGACAGAGAGACAGAAATAGAAAAAGATTATGAGAGATAGAAAGAGGGATGAGATAGAGAGATAGAGGGAGAGAGAAAAAGGTGAGGGGAGGGGAAGATAGAAAGAGATAGGTACAGAGAGAGAAAGAGAGTGAGAGAGATAGAAAGAGGGAGATAAAGGGAGACAGAGGGAGAGAAATAAAAAGAGGGAGTTAGAGAGGAAGATGAGAGAGATGTGGGTGTGGCTTGAGTGTGGGCATGTTTTGTGTATTTTAAAATGTATTTGAACCATCGACATGGACAGGCATTCACAGGACTCTTTTACTTAACCCAACACAGATATACAGAAACCAAGCATGCTCTAAAATACATAGCTCTACCAGAACAATAAAAAGTGAACATATTTACAATGCTTCCCCCTACTGGATGGAGAGTAGTATAGTGCACTAATACATAACACTCCTTCCCCCTAGACCTCAAAGTATTTGAGATAACTGGGAGGGTGAAAAGTTCTCCTTGGACGCCTAAGGACCACTGTTTGAGACAGGTCCCTGAGACTCAGTTGGGTGCAATTCTTCTTGTTGTGCTGTCTCAGAGGGACTGGGAGAAACTGGCTCTGCAACAACATTTCCTGGAGGAATAGCACCTGTATCAACCAATGGTTCACCATGATCTGGCATCACTGGAATCCCAGTACCACTAGAACCAGCAGCAGGTACAATTTCACCATTTCTTTCTCAGATCTGATAAACGTGCCTTCGTAATATTCTACCATCAGTAATTTGTACTTTGTATGACAAAGGTCCTGTAGCCACAAGCACCTTTGCTGGTATCCAACGAGACCCAGAATCATAGTTTGTGACATAGACAGCACTGCCATGCTCAAACACTATCATAGAAACATAAGCATCCTTTTTAAAATGCAATTATTGCTTTTTTTTGTAACTCTGATGTCAGATCAGGGTGCAAACGATCCAAACATGTTTTTAGACAAAGGTTCATTAGGAGCTCTGCTGGGCTACAACCAATACTTGAGCATGGTGTTACATGTTGTTGCAGAAGGAAATTTGCAAGTCTCTGATTCCAATCTCCTTGAACAATTCTCTTCAATGAGTCTTTGGTGGTCTGAACCATTCATTCAGCTTGACCATTTGATGATGGGTGAAATGGTGCAATCGTAACATGTTGAATAAGATTGCTTGCCATAAAGGTTTTTAATTCTGAGGAGGTAAATTATGTTCCATTATTAGACACAATTTTATCTGGCAACCCATGTGTAGCAAACAGCCTTCTTAAAACGTTTATGACAGTGGCTGAGGTGGGGAATGTAACTAATACAACTTCCAGCCATTTTTAGAAGGAATCGACAACTAAAAAAAAAAATCTGTCCTTGAAAAGGCTCCGCAAATCTATGCAACCATGATAAAGGTGATCTAGTCACTTTCCAGGGATGTACTGAGGCTTTAGGTGGAGCATGATGGGTGGATTGACATGGTACACAGTTCTGTACCCACTTGTCACAAATGTCACATCTACCCCAACGCAGGTGGTCAGACACTATAGCTAGCTACTGTGTGCTTCACCTATAGCAGCCCCCTTTCCCTTAAGGCAAACAGGCCTACCGGTACTTGGTTGCCCCCAGGATTTATATGCAATGCTATAGTGCCTGGCCACTATGCCAGGGCAGATGTGAACAGAGCAGACAGACTACTTGCAGTTAGCAGACAGTGATCCTTACATTACCCCCCTCTAAAGAGAGGTGACCTGTGGAGAAATCAATAGATTTGCAGCGTCTTGTTTTACCAGAGTCATAAAAGGCACATGGTTATGTAATCTGTAGTCACATTTGGAAACATTGTCGTGATCAGGATCTGTAATAAAGGCACATGACGGTTACTGGCCACACAAGAGTTAAAAATGGGCAAGTGGTCAGTAGTTTTAATGCAATTCTTTATGCAGGTCTGGGACCAGGAACCAATCTCCTCTGCAGTCCAGTCTATGTGCGGGTTGTGAAGTTTAAGCCAAGGACACCCTAAGATAAGGGAATAAGCAGGAGATGAGATCAAGTAGAAGCTAATTGTCTCCTTCCCAATAGGGATGAGCTTCCCTGTCTCCTTCCCAATAGGGATGAGCTTCGTGTTTGAGTCGAACCAATGTTCGACTTGAACATCGTCTGTTCGCCCGTTCGCCGAATTGCGAACGATATGGGCCGTTCACGCCAAATTCGTGTGGTGGGTCACGGCCCATAATTCACTGCGGCATCGCAGTGCATTGCTGGCTAATGATTGGCCAAGCATGCACTATGACCCGCATGCTTGGCCAATCACAGCACCGTCTGTAGAGAGAGCTGTAATTGGCCAAAGCCAGGGTGGCTTTGGCCAATTATGGCTCAGGGGGTTTAGCACATGCGCCACAGCTCAGCTAAAGCTACAAGTTAGTGTAGTGCACATTGTTCAGCTAAATCTACAAGTTAGTGTAGTGCGTCCTCCTCACAGTATTCAGCTAAAGCTACAAGTTAGAGTAGTGTGACTCTGTACAGTGTTCAGCTAAAGCTACAAGTTAGTGTAGTGTAGTGCGTCCTCTGAACAGTGTTCAGCTAAAGCTACAAGTTGGTGTAGTGCACAGTGTTCAGCTAAAGCTACAAGTTAGTGTAGTGCACAGTGTTCAGCTAAAGCTGCAAGTTAGTGTAGTGCACAGTGTTCAGCTAAAGCTGAAAGTTAGTGTAGTGCACAGTGTTCAGCTAAAGCTGAAAGTTAGTGTAGTGCACAGTGTTCAGCTAAAGCTACAAGTTAGTGTAGTGCACAGTGTTCAGCTAAAGCTACAAGTTAGTGTAGTGCACAGTGTTCAGCTAAAGCTACAAGTTAGTGTAGTGCACAGTGTTCAGCTAAAGCTACAAGTTAGTGTAGTGAAAAAGAGGGGGGAAGGTTGGGACTTTGAATGAGGTGCGCATGATGCAGCCCAATCACACTCACAGAGGTGCAAACATATGTATGTTTATTAAGGACCAATGATCAACATGGCATAAAAACGCATTGCATACATTAAACATAAAAAAATCGCATATAGACAATAAATCTATGTATATACAATCATAGGACATGGGTAGGTACAATTATGCATCTTAATCCCCCAAGCAAGATAAAAGTCATGTGAAGTAAAAAACATCTGAAAATTGGTCAATGTGTGTTTGATGCATCAAAGGTAGGCCTGACGCTGCATTTCATGGACTTCAATGCACTCTTCAGGAGCCAGATGCATCTAAATTCTATAAAAAATGTATGAAAAGCAATATAGTTTCAGGGTCTAACAAGATCAGCAGAAAAGGGGGAAATTTGGGCATAATGGGCCATGCCAAAAAGGTTACTCACATGATAGCCAAAACTGGGACCGTGCGACAAAACAAAGCCAGGGGTGAGCCATGGAGCCTGGCCCGGGAGCTGAGAGGGGGACCTCAACGAGGAACACTGGACTGCGCACACGAACACCCTGCAGTGGAGGGGACTTCTATAATGTAGGAAATATATAAAATGTATCTATGATGATACAAGTAACAAAAAACAAGATGATATAAGCTGCAGATATCACCAAGGTGATTGAAAAAGCACCTGGAAGATTACCTTGAAAGATACATGTGGCGTTTGAAGCCACATAGATGGGAGAGGATCAGGATTGCATAGGTTGTATCAGTACCATCTCTGAATACCATGAAGCAGGGAGTGAGATGCAGCCCCAGCATTGAACGTCAGCTCCCCGTCAGCGTCACGCAGGCACAACACAGTGGAGCAAAACCTCGGCGAACGCCAGAGAAGCTCACCACATGTCAGCCCGGCTGCTATACCGGACGTCTGTGTGTGCGACGCCCAACCAAGGAGGCCACATACACAGTGCCGGGGGCGTGGCGCCGATGCAAGGTGGAAAGATCCACCCAGCCACTCACCCCCAACCCTGTGGAGGGGAGGTAGGAGGGCGGACACCAGCATGCATCGCAGCTCCCGGGAGACAGGACATCTGCCCACCCACCGACAATGAGTCACACAGACCCAGTCTGGCCACAGAGAGTAAAAAATATATAAAGTAGTAAAAAATCAAAGTATGTGAAAAACACATGACTTAGACCCTGAAACTATATTGCTTTTCATACATTTTTTATAGAATTTAGATGCATCTGGCTCCTGAAGTTTGGATTGAAGTCCATGAAACGCAGCGTCGGGCCTACCTTTGATGCATCAAACACACATTGACCAATTTTCAGATGTTTTTTACTTCACATGACTTTTATCTTGCTTGGGGGATTAAGATGCATAATTGTACCTACCCATGTCCTATGATTGTATATACATAGATTTATTGTCTATATGCGATTTTTTTATGTTTAATGTATGCAATGCGTTTTTTTGCCATGTTGATCATTGGTCTTTAATAAACATACATATGTTTGCACCTCTGTGAGTGTGATTGGGCTGCATCATGCGCACCTCATTCAAAGTCCCAACCTTCCCCCCTCTTTTTCATGATATTAAGGATGGGGGCGCAAACTTTCCCTTGCGTCCCATTTAAAGCCCTAAGTTCGCTTTTCCCCTCCATTGCTTGCAAGTTAGTGTAGTGCGACCTTTGCACAGTGTTCAGCTAAAGCTACAAGTTAGTGTAGTGCGACCTCTGCACAGTGTTCAGCTAAAGCTACAAGTTAGTGTAGTGCGACCTCTGCACATTGTTCAGCTAAAGCTACAAGTTAGTGTAGTGCGACCTCTGCACAGTGTTCAGCTAAAGCTACAAGTTAGTGTAGTGCACAGTGTTCAGCTAAAGCTACAAGTTAGTGTACTGCGTCCTCCTCACAGTGTTCAGCTAAAGCTACAAGTTAGTGTAGTGTGACCTCTACACAGTGTTCAGCTAAAGCTACAAGTTAGTGTAGTGCACAATGTTCAGCTAAAGCTACAAGTTATTGTAGTGCGTCCTCTGAACAGTGTTCAGCTAAAGCTACAAGTTAGTGTAGGGCGTCCTCTGAACAGTGTTCAGCTAAAGCTACAAGTTAGTGTAGTGCACAGTGTTCAGCTAAAGCTACAAGTTATTGTAGTGCGTCCTCCTCACAGTGTTCAGCTAAAGCTACAAGTTAGTGTAGTGCGTCCTCTGAACAGTGTTCAGCTAAAGCTACAAGTTAGTGTAGTGCACAGTGTTCAGCTAAAGCTACCTGTAGAAGGTTGGTGGTGTTTTCCTGATCCCATCACTACTGCAGGCAGCTACATTATTTTAATGTTAGTGTAGTGCGTCCTCTGCACAGTGTTCAGCTAAAGCTATCTGTAGAAGGTTGGTGGTGTTTTCCTGATCCTATCACTACCGCAGGCAGCTACATTATCTACATGTTAGTGTAGTGCGACCTCTGCACAGTGTTCAGCTAAAACTACCTGTATAAGGTTGGTGGTGTTTTCCTGATCCTATCACTACCGCAGGCAGCTACATTATTTACACGTTAGTGCAGTGCAACCTCTGCACAGTGTTCAGCTAAAGCTACCTGTAGAAGGTTGGTGGTGTTTTCCTGATCCTATCACTACCGCAGGCAGCTACATTATTTACACATTAGCGTAGTGCGGCCTCTGCACAGTGTTCAGCTAAAGCTACCTGTACAAGGTTGGTGGTGTTTTCCTGATCCTATCATTACCGCAGGCAGCTACATTATTTTAACGTTGGTGTAGTGCATCCTCTGCACAGTGTTCAGCTAAAGCTACAAGTTAGTGTAGTGCGACCTCTGCACAGTGTTCATCTAGTTGATTTTGCTAGCTGCAGTATCTATATATATATATCCCAGCTTAGTGCAGCTACATCTCAATGCAGGCCATTAGTATGTCTGGAAGGCCAACAAGGAGAGGCAGACAATCACATGCCAATAAAAGAGGGTAAGCAGGCTCTGTGTCTAGAGGCAACAGTGCTGGTCGTGGTGACGGTGCTTGGCCTTTTTTTTGCCAGCTGGCAGTGTTGAGCCGCAACATGTGGAAGAGTTGGTCGAGTGGATGACCAAGCCATCTTCATCCTCCTCATCCTCTCTCACCCATGCTCAGGGTACTTTGTCTGGCAAAGCAGCTGTCAGCGCGGCCTCTTCCCTCGGCTCAATGGCATCAGTGACTCCTTCCCTAGCCCCACCATGTCCTTCTGAGGAGTCCCTCGAACTGTTTGACCACAGTGTTGGGTACATGCTCCAGGAGGATGCCCAGCATTTAGAAGGCTCTGATGATGATACTGAGCTAGATGAAGGCAGTAACGTGAGCACGGACAAAGGGGGTGCCCAAGAAGGACAGCAATCTGGCAGTCATGCTCCCCCTGCTGCAGCATACTGCCAGGTTTGCTCCAGTGATGAGGAGGGAGGGGATGATGAGGTCACTGACTTAACGTGGGTGCCTGATAGGTGAGAGGAGGAGGAGGAGGATGCACATCACCAACGAGGCAGGATGCCCTCCAGTGGTCACCCCAACAGGCAGCACACTGACTGCATCACACCGCAAAGCTCCGCATGTGCAGGGCGCTGCTGTCTCTGCGTGTTATTCCAAAAGTTCTTTGCTGTGGGCCTTTTTTGAGACGAGTACGTCAGATCGCACCGCTGCTATTTGCAACATATGTCTCAAGCATATCTCGCGTGGCCAAAACATCTCCTGCTTGGGCACAACATGCTTGACCAGACATAGGTTGACCTGCCATGCAGTTCGTTGGCAAGCGTATCTAAAAGACCCACACCAAAGAACAAAGAGGAACTCTCCTTGCTCTTCATCAGCTGAGATCTCCAACCCCACTATACCTTCAGTCCTCTCTGAGACCTGCACTGAGAGGAATGAAGGTGTAGAATTAGGTGTGTCACAGCCAAGTACTTGTGGGCAATCTGCTTTCAGTACACTGACGTCAGATTGTACCAGGCAAATTTCCCTGCCCCAGCTGCTGCACCGCCGAAAGAAGTTTGCTCCCAGCCATCCACATGCCCAGTGGTTGAATGCTAGCTTGGCAAAATTGCTAGCACTTCAACTGCTGCCTTTTCAGTTGGTAGACTCTGCCCCCTTCTGTGAGTTTGTGGAATGTGCGGTTCCTCAGTGGCAGGTACCCAAACGCCCCTTTTTCTCACGGAAGGCGATTCCGGCTCTCTCAGCATGTGGAAGGCAATGTCCATGCCTCGCTGGACAGTGCGGTCAGCGGTAAGGTGCATAATACCGCTGACTCATGGTCCAGCAGGCATGGACAGGGATGTTACCTAAGTTTCACGGCGCATTGGGTGACTCGGCTGGCAGCTGGGAAGGATGCAGGACAAGGTGCAGTAGTGTTGGAGGTTGTTCCGCCACCACGCCTCCAAAATGCCACTACTAATGATTCTGACACACCTCTCTCCTCCACCCCCTCCTCTTCTTCTTCCTCCATGGCCTCTTCCTGTGCTTTGTCCTCGGAAACAAGGGGTGCTCCGTAGGTGTTCAAGGGGCTACTCAAGTATGCAGGCCAAAAGATGCCATGCGGTGCTTGAGCTGGTGCGCTTGGGGGACAGGAGCCACACTGGGGCAGAGGTTCTGTCAGCTCTGCAGGGGCAGGTTCAGAGGTGGTTGACACCATGCCAGCTTAAGGCAGGAATGGTGGTTTGCGACAATGGCACCAACCTCCTCTCCGCCCTCCGACAGGGACAAATGACCCATGTGCCCTGTTTAGCTCATGTCCTTAACTTGGTGGTGCAGCAGTTCTTGGGCAGGTACCCCGGCTTACAGGATGTCCTGAGACAGGCCAGGAAAGTCTGTGTGCATTTCCGCCGGTCATATAATGCCAGTACTCGGCTGGCAGACCTCCAAAAGAAATTTAACCTGCCCAAGAACCGCCTAATCTGTGACATGCCCACCAGGTGGAACTCAACATTGGCCATGCTGCAGCAGCTGCACATGCAGCAGAGGGCCATCAATGAGTACCTGTGCGACTATGGCACCAGGACAGGTCAGGGGAGCTTGTTTTTTTTTTCCCCACACCAGTGGGCCATGATCAGGGATGCATGCACTGTCCTTTCACCATTTGAGGAGGCCACGAGGATGGTGAGCAGTGACAGTGCATGCATCAGTGACACATTGTCCACCTGTTGGAGCACACGCTGCATGGAATAATGGATAGGGCACTTGAGGCAGAACAGAGGCAGGAAGAGGAGGACTTCCTTAGCTCTCAAGGCCCCCTTTATCCAGACAGTGTTCCTGCGTGCCCGCCGATCACACAGGAAGAGGAGGAGGAGGAGGAGGATTGTGTCAGTATGGAGGTGGAGCCTGGCACTCAGCGTCAGCAGCAGTCTTCAAGGGATCATTTACAGTCCCAAGAAACACATGGACTTGTACATGGCTGGGAGGAGGTGGCTGCGGATCATGTCATCCTTAGTGACCCAGAGGACTCCGGACCGAATGCCTCAGCAAACCTACGCTGCATGGCCTCCCTGATCCTGCAAAGCCTGTGGAAGGATCCTCGTATTTGTGGTATCAAGGAGAAGGAACAATACTGGCTGGCAACCCTCCTTGATCCACGTTACAAGGGTAAGGTTGTGGACCTTATCTTGCCGTCGCAGAGGGAGCAGAGGATGAAACATCTTTGGGAGGCCTTGCAGAAAGGTCTGTGCAACGCGTTCCCAGAGACTGGGAGGTTACAAACCTCTGTTTCTGGACAACGTGTTGCTGAGGCTTCGGTCAGTCTAAGAAGGAGCGGTGGAGAAAGTGGCCGTCTGACCGATGCGTTCAGACAATTTTTTAGTCCGCAGCCCCAAGGTATGATCGGTTCCAGCAACCATCACCAGCGTCTGTTTTACATGGTGCAGGAATACCTAGGGGCAAGATCTGACTTGGACACCTTTCCTACCGAAAATCCTCTGGATTATGGGTCTTGAGGATGGATCACTGGCCAGAGCTTGCACAGTATGCAATTGAGCTACTGGCCTGTCCTGCATCCAGCGTTCTTTCGGAACGCACATTCAGTGCTGCTGGAGGCTTTGCAACCGATCACAGGGTGCGTCTGTCCACCGACTCGGTCGATCGACTGACCTTTATAAAAATGAATCAGTCTTGGATCACCACCAGCTACCAAGCACCTGATGCTGATGTAACCGAATACATTTTTTTGAAATGTCAGATCCCTTCAAAGACTGCCTATGCTGATGCTGAGTGACTATCCTGTTATACTGAGTAATTATCCTCTTCCTCCTCAATGATCATGATGATAGCTTGTAAGAACATTTTTGGTTCTGGGCGCCGCCAGTCCCGCCACCAGTGCCTAAAGCCCAATTTTTAAGACCCTGTTTAACAGGGGCATGTAATTACAATTTTTGATGCAATTCTTTGCAGCAGGGCTAGTTCCTGCGCTCCAACTAGAGTATCTGTGAGGGGTTCCAGTGTTGCGGCACCAGCACCAGTGCCTAAGGCCCAATTTTTCAGCCCCTGTTATACAGGGACATGTAATTAGAATTCTTGATCTAATATTTCACAGCAGGGCCCGTTTCTGCTCCCACCAAGAGTATCTGTGAGCACTTACAGTGTTGTGGCACCAGCACCACCACCAAAAGCCCAATTTTTCTGCTCCTGTTCCACAGGGCATGCAATTACAATTCTTGATCTAATATTTCACAGCAGGGCCCTGTGAGGGCTTACAGTGTTGTGGCCACAACACCTGAGGCCCAAATTTTTGCTGAGTATATAGGGCAGGCCCCTACTTTCAAACATTCAACTTACAAACGACTCCTACTTGCAAACGGAAGCAGACAACAGGAAGTGAGATGAAATCTACGCCTAGGAAGGGAAATACTCTCCTGTAATGCCGCGTACACATGGTCGGACTTTTCGGCTACAAAGGTCCGACAGACGCCGACGGACTAAGTCCGGCGGATAATCTGATCGTGTGTGGGCTTCCCCGGACTTTCAGCGAACTTTTCCAACCGCAAATCTGACGAACTTTAGATTTGGAACATGCTTCAAATCTTTACGTCGTAACTCCGCCGGACCCAGAAATCCCCTCGTCTGTATGCTAGTCCGACGGACAAAAACCTAAGCTAGGGCAGCTATTGGCTACTGGCTATCAACCTCTTTATTTTAGTCCATTATACGTCATCACGTACAAATCCGTCGGACTTTGGTGTGATCATGTGTAGACAAGTCCGGTCGTTAGAAAGTCTGTTGAAAGTCCGCCAAAAGTCCGTCGAAAGTCTGTCGAAAGTCTGTCGGACGGGCTGTCGGACTTTTGAAGCTGAAAAGTCCAACCGTGTGTACGCGGCATAAGAGTTTATATGGGAAAAACTTTTCTCCTTTCCACTGATGCTTTATCACCAATCCTTGTTTCACAAAAAAAAACTAATTTTCAAAAACATTTGAAATGGGGACAGAAAGTGAGATGAAATCTTCTGAAGAGGAGCACAGACAGCAAAACAAATGTCACAGGGGTGATAACCCTTCCCTAGGTTTTCCAAAAAGCTTAAAATAGATTTTTTGGCTGGAGCTAAACACGTTAAAATGTACCAGTTCATAATTACAAACAGATTCTACTTAACAACAAAACTACAGTCCCTGTCTTGTTTGCACCGCCTGTATACTGCTGTTCAGAGTATATAGAGCCTGGGGGCCCCACACCTTTCCTTTTTTAATTTGGGTGTGGGGTTCCCCTTAAGGGGCAAAGGGCCTGGTAATGGACTGGGGGGTACCAATGCCGTTTGTCTCACTGATTTTCATCCATATTGCCAGGACCCGACATTACATTAAAGCCGCAAGCAGTTTTAACCGCTTCCGGACCGGCGCACGCCGATGTACGTCGGCAGAATGGCACGGCTGGGCAAATTGGCATACAGGTACGTCCCTTTGAATCTCCCGCCGTGTCATTGCGTGCGCGCCGCCGGCAACGCGCACGCCGGGAGCTCCATAAGTTGGGTCGCGGGACCCGCGGACTCGATCGCCGCGGGGATACCCGCGATCGTCTCACGGAGAGCAGGAACGGGGAGATGCTGATGTAAACTAGTGACAGTGTCACTCGATCTCTGCTCCCTGTCATCAGAGCAGAGATCAGTGTACTGACACACACAGCCCAACCCCCCTATAGTTAGAAACACCTCCCTAGTACTGATTTAACTCCTCCCCGCCCCCTAGTGGTTAACCCCTTCACTGCCAGTGTAATTTACACAGGAATCAATGCATTTTTATAGCACTGATTGCTGTATAAATGACAATGGTCCCAAAAATGTGTCAAAAATGTCCGATGTGTCCGCCATAATGTTGCAGTTACTATAAAAATCACTGATCACCGCCAAAACTAGTAAAAAAAAATTATTAATAAAAATGCCATAAAACTATCCCCTATTTTTTAAACGCTATAACTTTTGCGCAAACCAATCAATAAATGCTTATTGCAATTTTTTTTTACCAAAAATATGTAGAAGAATACGTATCGGCCCAAACTGAGGAAAAAAAAAACTTTTTTATATATTTTTGGGGGATATTTATTATAGCAAAAAGTAAAAAACAATGCGTTTTTTTCAAAATTGTCGCTCTTATTTTGTTTAAAGTGCAAAAAATAAAAATCGCAGAGGTGATCAAATACCACCAAAAGAAAGCTCTATTTGTGGGAAAAAAAGGACATCAATTTTGTTTGAGAGCCACGTCGCACGACCGCGCAATTGTCCGTTAAAGTGACGCAGTGCCGAATCGCAAAAAGTGCTCTGGTCAGGAAGGGGGTAAATTCTTCCGGGGCTGAAGTGGTTAAATGACTTTTTTTCCTTTAAAAATGACATTTTGTGCAGGGACTGTTCTAAGCACGGTAAGCACACGCCACTTTACAGGCATACACCCCCCAGGTACAATATTTAAAGGAATATTTCACTTTTTTTTTTTTTACTTTAAGCATCATTAAAATCACTGCTCCCGAAAAAATGGACGTTTTTAAAAGTTTTTTTTTTGCATTGATACATGTCCCCTGGGGCAGGACCCGGGTCCCCAAACCCTTTTTAGGACAAATCCATGCAAATTAGCCTTTAAAATGAGCACTTTTGATTTTTTGATTTTGAACGTTCGAGTCCCATAGACGTCAATGGGGTTCTAATGTTCATACAAATTTTCGGTCCGTTCGCAGGTTCTGGTGCGAACTGAACCGGGGGGTGTTCGGCTCATCCCTATTTCCCAATGGTCAGGGTAATAGGTTCAGTGCACAAGGTCACCAGGCCCATGGACAAGGGAGAGTTATCAATGGCTAAGACTGAGAAGGGTCTGTGCACCTTAGTCATTGGAATCTGTAGACGGTGTGCTAGGTTTTTGTTAAAGGCTTGTGATAATGTCACTAATGTCACAAATGTCACGTCTACCCCAACGCAGGTGGCCAGACACTATAGCTAGCTACTGTGTGCTTCACCTATAGCAGCCCCCTTTCCCCCTAAGGCAAACAGGCCTACCGGTACTTGGTTGCCCCCAGGACTTATACACAATGCTATAGTGCCTGGCCACCACACCAGGGCAGATGTGAACAGAGCAAACAGACAGACTACTTGCAGTTAGCAGACAGATAACGTAGTTCTATGACAGTCCAGGTAAAAGGCAGGCAGAGTACAGGGAATAGTCCAATATCCGATATAGGTCATACACAGGAAAATCCAGACTTGCAAAGCAGGGCAGACAAACGGGAGACTTGAACAGGAACAATGCAGGTATACTGTCTCTATCAGAAGCAAGGGATAGAGTGTTCAGATTTCTTAGGTGACTGATCATATCAATCACCTTGCAGGTGGACACAAACAGGGAGAATGCAACAGCCAACACCCGGATGCTGGAATGAGGAGCAGAAGCACAAATGTGCTCCTGACACCACTTCTCAATAATGTTCACCATTTTAGGCCACCGAACATAACTTCTGGCCAATGCTTTCATGCGGACTATTCCAGGATGTCCTTCCTGGAGAGCTTGCAGTACTTGACCTTGTCCTGCCTTTGGAATTAGCACTCTGTTTCTCCATAATATGCAACCTTTTTAGGCAGACAGTTCATGTTGGCACACTAAAACTGGTTTGAACTTCTATTCAACTTTTGATTTGGGTCATCCCCTCCACACCCAATTGAGCACACGGGTCAGCACTGGATCTTTAGCAGTCATACCAGCAATATCTCTAGCATGTAATGGTGGGTTTGGAATGGATTTCAAAATGAGAACCTCAGGCACAGGATGGACAAGGAAATCAGGAGAAAACAAAGGCAAAAGGCTCAACCCATCAGCATGAGTGATATTCTTGCCAGGACGATATTCGAATCACAGACATAGGCATTCAGCATGAGCGACCATATGAGCATTCATGGGGAAAGAATTTGAAGAGTGGGAGTACTTCTGGTGAACAGACCCAGCAAAGGCTTATAGTCTGTTACAATGGTAAACCTCCGCCTATACAAATAGTCATGAACCTTTTTTACCCCAGACACAATAGCTAAAGCCTTGTCAATTTGAGCATAATTCCTCTGTCGTAGACAAAGTCCTTGAAAAGAATGCTATAGGAGCCTCAACACCAATTTCCAAAATATGACTCAATACAGCTCCAATGCCATATGGAGGAGCATTGCAGGTAAGAGTAATGCCCCATACACACGGTCGGACATTGAGACAACAAAATCCATGGATTTTTTCAGACGAATGTTGGCTCAAACATGTCTTGCATACACACGATCACACAAAGTTGTCGGAAAATCCGATCGCTCTGAACGTGGTGACGTAAAACACGTATGTCGGGACTATAAACAGGGCAGTAGCCAATAGCTTTCGTCTCTTAATTTCTTCTGAGCATGCGTGGCACTTTGTGCGTCGGATTTGTGTACACAAGATCGGAATTTCCGACAACGGATTTTATTGTCGGAAAATTTTATAGCAAGCTCTCAAACTTTGTCTGTCGGAAATTCTGATGGAAAATGTGTGATGGAGCCCACACACAGTCAGAATTTCCGACAACAAGGTCCTATCACACATTTTCCGTCGGAAAATCCGACTGTGTGTGCAGGGCATAAGTGTTTTTTGTAAATCAAGTACACTGTCAGACGATAACAGCTTATTGCAGCATTGGAAGCTGTAGAATGAACGTCAGTCCACTTCCATGGAACATCTTTATCTAGTAAATGATGCAGGGGTTCAGCAATAGTGGCTTTGTCAGGCAGAAAAGAATGGTAAAAATTAAGTAACCCTAGGAAAGCTTGCAGCTCTTGTTTGTTTATTGGAAGCTTCAATCTTAGAATGAGTTGGATGAATTCCGTGTTCGTCAATTCTGTATCCAAGGAAATCCACGCTGTTTAGCCCAAAAACACACTTTTCTTTTTTAAATTTTAAACCAGCATCAAGAAAATGTTTCAAAACAAGTTGTAGTTGTGAAGTCAAAGACTGAATGCAATCTGCTCCAATAAGATCAAAATAAGGTACTACACCTGGAAGTCCAGATAACGCGTCCTCTATTCATTTCTAGAATATGCTGGGAGCAGTAAAAACTCCAAACTGCAAACATTTTGCTTGGAAAGCTCCTTTGTGTGTTATTGTTTGTGCATCCACAGCGTCGTCTTCCCTAGGTAATCGTTGGTAAGCTTGTGCCATATCCAGTTTGGCAAATACCTTTCCTTTTGCTAACATAGTCATAATTTCATGTACAGCTGAAATTTGATAGGGGTTTTCCTGCAGTGCTTTGTTGATTGTACATTTATAGTCAGCACGAATTCTAATTTTACCATTTGGCTTCAATACTGAAACTATTGGGGTACACGACTTAGGGGGTGTTACAGGTTCAAGTATACCTTGCTCCACAAAATGTGTAACCTCAGCATCAATTTTTGGTCTGATAGCTAATGCAACTTTGCGTGGTTTTATACGAATTGGGGTTACTGTAGGATCTAATCTGAAAGAAACAGGAGGGCCTTTATACGTGCCCAGGCCTTCTTCAAAAACT
Source organism: Aquarana catesbeiana (assembly GCF_042186555.1). NCBI lineage: Eukaryota > Metazoa > Chordata > Amphibia > Anura > Ranidae > Aquarana > Aquarana catesbeiana. The sequence continues at coordinate 937,969,454 of NC_133324.1, forward strand.
GCACTAAAGTCCTCTATCACATTCTGTAGAGTAACTGGAGATACATTATGAACTCCCGATAATGAAATCCTAAGGGGTTCAAACCACTCTCTACCCAGTAATCTTGCTCTTTGTCCCTTAGTAATTATTAAGCGTAAGCATCCTCTGAAATTTCCATATTTCACTGGTACAAAGCAAGCACCCTTAACTTCCACAACTTGTTTGTTGTAGTCTACCAACTGTATATCAAGGGTGCTATTGAAGGAGCATTGTGAGGCCATAATGAGGTCACCCCCAGCACCCTGCTTCCCAGGCGGCACCACGCGGGACACAGCCCGTTGCACTGGGCCTAACCCCCCCGCCTCATACACACAGTGTACAGACACCTTCCCATGGCTGCTGTGCACAGCATCAGACCCTGGCCTGACCATAGGGGGTCCGAACTTTCTTCCTCCTTCAGTGGACTCAGAGGACTTCCCACCCATACTGGGCCCCATGCACACACAGGGCTCTGAGTTCTCACAGGTAGAGCACCAGGGAAGACTCACGCCGCGTCAGGCCTACTCCTCTGCTCCTGCCTCCCCCAAATCACAGAGACAATCCCGCTCCAGGGACCCCGGCTCCTCTGGGAGGGGTGCTGACTTCACTGCTACCTATGCCCAGGCTGTCAGCTCGCTCATACAGGGGATCCGATATTGCAGACCTCCTCTCCATCCCAGACCACAGCGTAGAGTGACCCATGGGACCCTCAATTGAGGCCTAAAATGCAGGCCCAGAACACCACTACCCTGTGACCTCAATTGCCACCCTCTCCTCCTCACTTCTTGATACCGCAGGCAGCGGTAGCCCCCCACCATCAGATGCACCCCTCCTGGCAATCATATCTCCAAGCCATACTGACCAAAGAGGACTTTAAATAATCCTTTGAGGATGTTAAATCCACTTGTCGTGCAGAGATGCAAACACTGCATGCTATGTTCAAACATTTAACAGGCCTGCCTGAATCGGAGACCAGAAAACCTGCATGTCACCCTGCAAACCCTATTCAACAACCTTCTGGGAGAACCCCAGGACAAACACATTGAAATGGATAGAGCACACCGTGCCCTGCGCCCTAAAGGTCCTGCCTCCAAACCCCATGATGTAATTTGCAGAGTTCACTCCTATCCCCTGAAAGAAGATATCATGCGTAAGGCCCGCTCAATCCGCAAAGCAGTCTTTGACAACTCACTGGTACAGCAATACCCGGACCGCTCTTGGATTACCCTGCAAAAGCGCAAGCTCCTCCAACCCCTTCTCCACTCACTGCAGGAAGAAGACATAGTCTACCGCTGGGGACTCCCTTTCATCCTCACAGCAAGACGACAGGGACAATCTGCCATGCTACGCTATCCAGAAGACCTGGAAGCTTTCTGTGATACTCTGGGGATTCCAGTCCCCCAATTACAGGACCTGGTGGCTACCCCACTGCCCCTGCCCACAGTATGGCAGAAGGTCCCCCCAGCTAAACGCTCCCGGGTCTGAACACTCCCCGTAAAGCTGCCAAACCAAAAAATGGCTGACTGAAGCAGGGCCTCCTTATCTGTCACACCCGCCTATGACCTGAACTTCCTCCTAGTTGACATCCCTGGCCCACCCTACAGCCTTACAGGGCCCCCTTAGGTCCCTGTTTTACCCTTGTTTAGTTTACTGGGCGCATCTCAATAGAGATTTGAGAGTGGTTACCCTTCCGATCACTAGACCCCCCTGGTTTACCCTCTAGAGTTCCTTTGATATTTTTTATTGTTGTTTTATAACTTTCACTGCGGTTCTCTGTGTAACCCTGGCCTGTTTCCTACTCTTGGCCAGGAGGACATATAGGAACTTAGTTAGCCCTGTATCCCACAGGCTGCACAGAGCTTATTAACAATGTTTGTTTTGCCAACTGTATGTAGTATTGATCTACCTCTTGTTTTCCCGGTTTCTGTTTTTCTCTCTGTTTCTCCTTATCTGGCTCATCCTATGCTCCTAGCAACCATCCGGATCCTCTCCTGGAGATGACGCACTCCCGGCCTCTGCACCACAGCATTCCACCAGATGGACCTGATTTTATGTTTGTATATATCCATCACCATGGCTAAGGTTATGTCATTAAATATTCATGGCCTAAAATCCAACAGGAAAAGACATCTGGCGCTTAGGGAATTAAGGCAATCAGGGCAGATATCATTCTGATTCAGGAGACCCACTTTAACAAGGGGGACTCCTTCACGTTCACTTCCAGACATTACTCTCAGGTCTATCAGGCGTTTAACCCCTTATAAGGCCTGTGTAGCTATTCTTTTTAAACGTGGATCCAATGGATGGTTAATGGCAAGCAGCAATCAAGAGTAGTGAAATAGGTTTCCAGGTCACAACAGGTTCAGACAGATCACACACTATGAAGGGAAAATGTAGCGCATAAACTGTGAGAAAAGTCCCCAGTCAGGGAAACGGCTAAAAAATATATACTTAATAAATAGTGTCCATATCAACAAACTGACTCCTAGGTCTCGCAACCTGGATATATAAAGTCCAATGAGTGAGTAAAAAAATATATGTGTAAAGTGTCCCACTGGGAATGGTAAGTAGATGTGTACAACGGCAAATATTCAAACACAGGTAGATCTTTGAATCTTCCAGGGGAACTGTATAAAACAACTGCATAAATCTTGATAAGAATGATGTGTAAGAAACTCTTACCAGATGCATTGGATTCCCGTGTCAGCGACAGGGAATCACTCGGGCGGATTGCCTCTCAAGGCCTGGAAGCGGACATCACGACTCTGGAAACCTTCTGGATCAGACTCTGCATGGATCTCCCGGGGCCACCAGGTAGGTCCTCACAAAAGGATATCCAAGGTACGGATCAGAAGAGACGGTGCGTCCCACATGCGACTGAAGTAGGAGCTGGATTTTCTCTCAGATAGTATGTGGAGAAAAAATAAACAGGCTCCACATAGTGTAGATAAGCACAATGGATTTTTTATTTCTAAAAAAAGCCTGGTTGCAATAAAAATGTGATCACAAAATATAAAAACAAAAATGGGCAACAAGGAGGATGCTGAAAGCGCCCGACGAGTTTCGATCAATAGATCATCTACTGGGGCATACAGTATCCCCTCCAAGTTGCCTTATATTTATAAATAAAACATTAATGAAAACAAATTGTATGAGGTGACAATCGAACGTCGTCATTGGGTAGACGGGATCACCTGATCTCACCTGGCATAACCAGGTGAAATTCGTCCCTCATTCTCATTGGTGGTGTGTGATTAACCTGTTCAGTGTTGTTAAAACAAACATCTCACTGGACCCTGCATCGCTGATGGAACCTTCACATTAATAGGAACGCACCGTAAAGATGGAGTAAACAGAGAACTGAACCATTGCGTTCAGTTCTCACATTGCTGACACTTCTGTATTGGCTTGAGACTGCAGATGCATCTATGCCAATCAGAGACAGTGTCTACGTGGGCGGGCGGAACTGATATCCAATAGCTGGGAAGACAGGAAGTCTCCGTCCATGCCGCCCGACGTCCACGAGACAAACAAAGGGAAGTGACGTCAGGCTGAGCCGCCCGCCCAACGCCACTCCCCTGTCACGTGATGTGTCTATGGGAGCGTCTAGGGGACAAAAGCAGCAAGGGAGACGTGCGTCAAACTGAACGTTCCCAACGTCAACTCAAACGCTCCTCCCCCTTGTCCCCGATGGTAACATTAAATCATGGTGATGGCTACATGTCCCCCACAGATATTAGGGAACAAGTAAACACCACCTGTGGATTCCAAAATCAGTAATGCCGCCCAATCTAGGGCGGAACATGGAAGATCTCAGAGGTAGATTTTTAGATAAGGGTTATGATCCTCACCTTTTAGATAGTGAAATTAATAGAACATTGCTCACCGAAAGGAATTTCACCCTCACGGAACGTCCTAAAGACAACATTGAATTTAATGCTAAGTTGGCCTTTTTCACTACCCATTCCATTCAATCCAAACAGATCAAAGCTATTAATAAAAAACACTGGGGAATATTACAGAACGATAGATTACTTGGATCTGTTCTACCTAAAGAAGCCTCTGTGGTGTTTAGAGGCGCTCGGTCCATTCAGGGACAGATCGCCCCAAACATAATAGACCCCCCTAAGAAGGTGTCTTTTTTTAAGGAGTGCAAGGGTTATTACCCCTGCCGTAAATGTAAAGTATGCCTTCATAACATTGGGGGAAGACGCAAGAGCGTCACTTTCCAATCTATGGTTACTTCCCGTATTTATCCAATGAAGCACTTCACTACGTGTTCTTCACAATACATTGTCTATCTGATAACTTGTCCCTGCCGCAAGCAATACGTGGGTTGCACGATCAGAACTTTTTCTGTTCGCGTCAACGAACACGTGGCTGCGATTAAAAAAGGTAGAGACAAGCACACAGTGCCACGTCACTACTTGGAACACCACAACAGGGACCCTATGGGAACCTTGTTCCAAGTTAGTGATAGGTTTGTCCCGCATTGGAGGGGCGAATCACATCTGCGAGGCGTTTCACGCCTCGAGACGTACTGGATCCACGAGTTGAGGTCCTTCTTCCCATTTGGGTTGAACGTGGAGTGGGACCTCAACTCGTTTATCAATTCGTCTTGAAGGTTAAACTTTTACACTTTGTTTTTTACCTATACATAAAAGATTCTTTATTGAGTACATCTATTTAAGTTTGAGATGCAGGTTTAGGGGTTGTAAAAATATTTTTGGTATTTCTGATCATTTTTAATTATTTTTGGTACAGGGTTTCCCCTTTGTTAGTGCATTTCTTAGGAGTGCGCTCACATGGGGATTTAGGGGGGTTTTTTCCCCCCATTTGGTGATCCCAGATCGATATATACACCAGCATGGTGTCTACTGTGAATATGTTATATCCAGGGTTGGTGTAACATTTATCATCTTAGTATATTTTATCATATTTTTCCAGAAGAATCATACTTGTTTTCTTGTTGGGGCCACTCCATTCCGATTATTTATCGAAGTCAGAGTGGTTCTTAATTTTGTATTTAGCTATTCGCAATTATGAGGATTTTATTTCTATAAGGGTGGTTTTTCTACCTATGTGAGATTCCGATTGGCAGGAGGCAGTTATGGTGCCGCCCTATCAAGAGGCAGCCCCTTTGAGTTACACTGCCCCCTTCCAGGTTCCGCCCTAGATTGGGCGGCATTACTGATTTTGGAATCCACAGGTGGTGTTTACTTGTTCCCTAATATCTGTGGGGGACATGTAGCCATCACCATGATTTAATGTTACCATCGGGGACAAGGGGGAGGAGCGTTCGAGTTGACGTTGGGAACGTTCAGTTTGACGCACGTCTCCCTTGCTGCTTTTGTCCCCTAGACGCTCCCATAGACACATCACGTGACAGGAGAGTGGCGTCGGGCGGGCGGCTCAGCCTGACGTCACTTCCCTTTGTTTGTCTCGTGGACCTCGGGCGGCATGGACGGAGACTTCCTGTCTTCCCAGCTATTGGATGTCAGTTCCGCCCGCCCACTTAGACACTGTCTCTGATTGGCATAGACGCATCTGCAGTCTCAAGCCAATACAGAAGTGTCAGCAATGTGAGAACTGAACGCGATGGTTCAGTTCTCTGTTTACTCCATCTTTACAGTGCGTTCCTATTAATGTGAAGGTTCCATCAGCGATGCAGGGTCCAGTGAGATGTTTGTTTTAACAACACTGAACAGGTTAATCACACACCACCAATGAGAATGAGGGACGGATTTCACCTGGTTATGCCAGGTGAGATCAGGTGATCCCGTCTACCCAATGACGACGTTCGATTGTCACCTCATACAATTTGTTTTCATTAATGTTTTATTTATAAATATAAGGCAACTTGGAGGGGATGCTGTATGCCCCAGTAGATGATCTATTGATCGGAACGCGTCGGGCGCTTTCAGCATCCTCCTAGTTGCCCATTTTTGTTTTTATATTTTGTGATCACATTTTTATTGCAACCAGGCTTTTTTTAGAAATAAAAAATCCATTGTGCTTATCTACACTATGTGGAGCCTGTTTATTTTTTCTCCACATACTATCTGAGAGAAAATCCAGCTCCTACTTCAGTCGCATGCGGAATGCACCATCTCTTCTGATCCGTACCTTGGATATCCTTTTGTGAGGACCTACCTGGTGGCCCCGGGAGATCCATGCAGAGTCTGATCCAGAAGGTTTCCAGAGTCGTGATGTCCGCTTCCAGGCCTTGAGAGGCAATCCGCTCGAGTGATTCCCTGTCGCTGAAACGGGAATCCAATGCATCTGGTAAGAGTTTCTTACACATCATTCTTATCAAGATTTATGCAGTTGTTGGATACAGTTCCCCTGGAAGATTCAAAGATCTACCTGTGTTTGAATATTTGCTGTTGTACATATCTACTTACCATTCCCAGTGGGACACTTTACACATATATTTTTTTACTCACTCATTGGACTTTATATATCCAGGTTGCGAGACCTAGGAGACAGTTTGTTGATATGGACACTATTTATTAAGTATATATTTTTTAGCTGTTTCCCTGACTGGGGACTTTTCTCACAGTTTATGCGCTACATTTTCCCTTCACAGTTTTGGTTTGGTTGTTGTCACTTCGTATGTAGCTGCTCTTTATTTTCATTTTTATTTTTTCTAGCGCAGTGTATACATTTAATTAATTTTGCACCAGATCACACACTAGCACAGGAACAAGGGGGAGTGAAGATAATCCAGGAATTTGGCAGTGTCTGGACTGGGCTTATATAGGGAAGTTTGAGGTCACTTCCTGTGTGCCTCCTGGGGATTTTCCCACCTTTTTCCATCAGGTTGTTGTAATTTCCTGTGCACCCCCTGAGTATTTTCCCGCCTTTTTCCGTCAGGTTGAGGTCACTTCCTGTGCATGTCCTGGGCATTTTCCTGCCCTTTTCCATCAAGTCTTCTGCGCAAGTGCGGGTTGGCGCCCTGAGACGTGTTTGGCAAATGCTAAGTTGGCAGAATTCCTCTTGTGGCAACGCACCATTGTTGCATGCGTAGTAAGCCGTGGACTCTTACACCTTCTCTCCTTTCTATCTTTTCTTTTATGTTCTCTCTCACATTCCATAGGCTCTCACCAAGCCAATGGCAAATTTCAATTATTATCTAACTCATAGTATGATTTAGCAATGATCCTGCACCAATTACTGCCACAATGTCTGTACTGGCTTGACTGCTGAGGTGCAATGGGCCCAGGTCCCAATTATTGTAACCCAATGGGATTGAATCCCCCACCACCCTTGTCCTTTTACCCCATTAAATAAAACATTACAACCATTCAGTTGGAAAGGGCAAGGCCACAGCTTTATTAAATACCAACATGTAACATGTAAACACATTTAACCAGTGCCAGTCACAGTCATACAGTGAGCACTCAAATCCAAAAGGGGGAAGTGGGGCCTGTCCTTACCATAAGTGCTGGACAGACACCCTACTTCCAATTTTCCATCAAGGGCATAGCCCATTACAGCAACTTTAAATGCTGGCAAGGTCAAGAAACCACAGCAAGCTGTGACATACCATAACAGAGAAAAAAGGGGTGGGAAGGTGGGCAGCTCTTCCATCCAATTTTTTCTGAAAGACCCAGAATTCCCTGGGGCACACGTTCCCTGGGCTCAAGAGGCCTTCAATATCCCTGTTCTAATAATGCCTGGAACTTACTGTGTTCTGTCTTATGTTCTTTTACCTGCTGAAAAAACTAATAAAACTGTTATTTGAAAAAAAAAGTCTTAGATCCAATAAAACTCAGTAACACAGCTCTTTTCTGCGCAGCTTCCAGGAAAAACTCTCACCTGTCAGCATACGAGTCCCATGAGTAGGGATGAGCTTCGTGTTCGAGTCGAACCCATGTTCGACTCGAACATTGGCTGTTCGGTCGTTCGCCGAATTCCGAACTTTATGGGCCGTTCGCGCCAAATTCGTGTGGCGCGTCACGGCCCATAATTCACTGCGGCATCGCAGTGCATTGCTGGCTGATGATTGGCCAAGCATGCACTATGACCCGCATGCTTGGCCAATCACAGCGCCGCCTTAACAGAGAGCCGTAATTGGCCAAAGCCAAGGAGGCTTTGGCCAATTATGGCTCAGGGGATTTAGTACACGCCCCACACTATATAAGGCCGCCTGCACGGCGGCCCTGTGTAGTGTGTGTTCCGGCGTTCATTAAGAGAGAGAGAGACAGACAGTAACATTTGATTTGAGTTAGATAGATTAGGCAGAACAGTCAGTCAGTTAGCTGCACTTACAGTGTATTGTGTATATATATGCATCCTAGGTGTTGCATGTATATATATACACTGTATTCAGTTTAGCTAGATCCGTTCCTGTTATCTTCTAGACTATTTACATTTAGTGCAGTGCGTCCTGCTCACAGTGTTCAGCTAGATCCGTTCCTGTTATATTCCTACTGACAGGCAGGCTTGTCTTGTTACAGTATTTACAGCTACCTGAAGAAAATTACTGGTGTTACTTTGATCCTATTAGTACCACAGTCAGGCAGCTAGACTATTTACAGTTAGTGCAGTGTGTCCTGCTCACAGTGTTCAGCTAGATCCATTCCTGTTATCTTCTTACTGACAGGCAGGCTTGTCTTGTTACAGTATATACAGCTACCTGAAGAAAATTACTGGTGTTCTTTTGATCCTATTAGTACTGCAGTCAGGCAGCTAGACTATTTACAGTTAGTGCAGTGCATCCTGCTCACAGTGTTCAGCTAAACCTACAAGTTAGTGGGGTGCGTCCTGCTCACAGTGTTCAGCTAAACCTACAAGTTAGTGTGGTGCGTCCACCTCACAGTGTTCAGCTAAACCTACAAGTTAGTGCAGTGCGTCCTGCTCACAGTGTTCAGCTAGATCCGTTCCTGTTATCTTCCTACTGACAGGCAGGCTTGTCTTGTTACAGTATATACAGCTACCTGAAGAAAATTACTGGTGTTCTTTTGATCCTATTAGTACCACAGTCAGGCAGCTAGACTATTTACAGTTAGTGTAGTGCGTCCTGCTCACAGTGTTCAGCTAAACCTACAAGTTAGTGGGGTGCGTCCTGCTCACAGTGTTCAGCTAAACCTACAAAAGTTAGTGGGGTGCGTCCTGCTCAGTGTTCAGCTAAACCTTCAAGTTAGTGCGGTGCGTCCTGCTCACAGTGTTCAGCTAGATCCATTCCTGTTATCTTCTTACTGACAGGCAGGCTTGTCTTGTTACAGTATATACAGCTACCTGAAGAAAATTACTGGTGTTCTTTTGATCCTATTAGTACCACAGTCAGGCAGCTAGACTATTTACAGTTAGTGCAGTGCGTCCTGCTCACAGTGTTCTGCTAAACCTACAAGTTAGTGGGGTGCGTCCTGCTCACAGTGTTCAGCTAAACCTACAAGTTAGTGGGGTGCGTCCAGCTCACAGTGTTCAGCTAAACCTACAAGCTAGTGGGGTGCGTCCTGCTCACAGTGTTCAGCTAGATCCGTTTCTGTTATCTTCTTACTGACAGGCAGGCTTGTCTTGTTACAGTAAATACAGCTACCTGAAGAAAATTGCTGGTGTTCTTTTGATCCTATTAGTACCACAGTCAGGCAGCTAGACTATTTACAGTTAGTGCAGTGCGTCCTGCTCACAGTGTTCTGCTAAACCTACAAGTTAGTGGGGTGCGTCCACCTCACAGTGTTCAGCTAAAGCTACCTGTAGAAGGTTGGTGGTGTTCTCATACTACAGGCAGGCAGTTGATTTTGCTAGCTGCAGTATCATTACATATATATATATATATATATATATATATATATATATATATATATATATATATATCCCAGCTTAGTGCAGCTACAGGCCATTAGTATGTCTGGAAGGCCAAGAAGGAGAGGCAGACAGTCACAAGCCAATAAGAGAGGGCAAGCAGGCTCTGTGTCTAGTGCTGGTCATGGAGATGGTGCATCCTCATCAGCACGTGGCCATGGGACACGCTTGGCCTTTTTTTCGGCAGCTGGCCATGTTGAGCCGCAAGACTTGGTCGAGTGGATGACCAAGCCGTCCTCATCCTCCTCATCCTCTCTCACCCATGCCCAGGGTACTTTGTCTGGCAAAGCAGCGGCCTCTTCCCTCGGCTCAATGTCATCAGTGACTCCTTCCCTAGCCCCACCATGTCCTCCTGAGGAGTCCCTCGAACTGTTTGACCACAGTGTTGGGTACATGCTCCAGGAGGATGCCCAGCGTTTGGAAGGCTCTGATGATGATACTGAGCTCGATGAAGGCAGTAACACGAGCACGGACAGAGGGGGTGCCCAAGAAGGACAGCAATCTGGCAGTCATGCTCCCCCTGCTGCAGCATACTGCCAGGTTTGCTCCAGTGATGAGGAGGGAGGGGATGATGAGGTCACTGACTCAACGTGGGTGCCTGATAGGAGAGAGGAGGAAGAGGAGGAGGAGGCGGCACATCACCAACGAGGCAGGATGCCCTCCAGGGGCCAGCCTAAGGGCAGCACATTGACTGCATCACACCCTAAAGCTCCACATGTGCAGGGCGCTGCAGTCTCTGCGCGTTATTCAAAAAGTTCTTTGGTGTGGGCCTTTTTTGAGACGAGTGCATCAGATCGCACCGCTGCTATTTGCAACATATGTCTCAAGCGTATCTCGCGTGGCCAAAACATCTCCCGCTTGGGTACCACATGCTTGACCAGACATATGTTGACCTGCCATGCAGTTCGTTGGCAAGCGTATCTAAAAGACCCACACCAAAGAACAAAGAGGACCTCTGCTTGCTCCTCATCAGCTGAGATTTCCAACCCCACTAGACCTTCAGTCCTCTCTGAGACCTGCACTGAGAGGAATGAAGGTGTAGAATTAGGTGTGTCACAGCCACGTACTTGTAGGCAATCTGATTTTGGTACACCGACGTCAGATTATACCAGGCAAATTTCCCTGCCCCAGCTGCTGCACCGCCGAAAGAAGTTTGCTCCCAGCCATCCACATGCCCAGCGGTTGAATGCTAGCTTGGCAAAATTGCTAGCACTTCAACTGCTGCCTTTTCAGTTGGTAGACTCTGCCCCCTTCCATGAGTTTGTGGAATGTGCGGTTCCTCAGTGGCAGGTACCCAAACGCCCCTTTTTCTCACGGAAGACGATTCCGGCTCTCTACCAGCATGTGGAAGGCAATGTCCATGCCTCGCTGGACAGGGCGGTCAGCGGTAAGGTGCATATTACCGCTGACTCATGGTCCAGCAGGCATGGACAGGGACGTTACCTAAGTTTCACGGCGCATTGGGTGACTCTGCTGGCAGCTGGGAAGGATGCAGGACAAGGTGCAGTAGTGTTGGAGGTTGTTCCGCCACCACGCCTCCAAAATGCTAATGATTGTGACACACCTCTCTCCTCCACCCCCTCCTCTTCTTCTTCCTCCATGGCCTCTTCCTCGGAACCAGCGGTGCTCCGTAGTCGTTCAAGGGGCTACGCAAGTACGCAGGCCAAAAGATGCCATGCGGTGCTTGAACTGGTGTGCTTGGGGGACAGGAGCCACACTGGGGCAGAGGTTCTGTCAGCTCTGCAGGGGCAGGTTCAGAGGTGGTTGACGCCACGCCAACTTAAGGCAGGAATGGTGGTTTGTGACAATGGCACCAACCTCCTCTCTGCCCTCCGACAGGGACAAATGACCCATGTGCCCTGTTTGGCTCACGTCCTTAACTTGGTGGTGCAGCGGTTCTTGGGCAGGTATCCGGGCTTACAGGATGTCCTGAGGCAGGCCAGGAAAGTCTGTGTGCATTTCCGCCGGTCATATAATGCCAGTGCTCGGCTGACGGACCTCCAAAAGGAGTTTAACCTGCCCAAGAACCGCCTAATCTGTGACATGCCCACCAGGTGGAACTCAACGTTGGCCATGCTGCAGCGGCTGCACACGCAGCAGAGGGCCATCAATGAGTACCTGTGCGACTATGGCACCAGGACAGGGTCAGGGGAGCTTGGTTTTTTTTCCCCACGCCAGTGGGCCATGATCAGGGATGCATGCACTGTCCTGTCACCATTTGAGGAGGCCACGAGGATGGTGAGCAGTGACAGTGCATGCATCAGTGACACTGTCCCCCTTGTCCACCTGTTGGAGCACACGCTGCGTGGAATAATGGACAGGGCACTTGAGGCAGAACAGAGGCAGGAAGAGGAGGACTTCCTTAGCTCTCAAGGCCCCCTTTATCCAGACAGTGTTCCTGCATGCCCGCCGATCACACAGGAAGAGGACGAGGAGGAAGAGGAGGAGGAGGAGGAGGAAGATTGTGTCAGTATGGAGGTGGAGCCTGGCACTCAGCATCAGCAGCAGTCTTTAAGGGATCAGTCCCAAGAAACACATGGACTTGTACGTGGCTGGGAGGAGGTGGCTGCGGACCATGTCGTCCTTAGTGACCCAGAGGACTCCGGACCGAATGCCTCAGCAAACCTACGCTGCATGGCCTCCCTGATCCTGCAAAGCCCGCGTAAGGATCCTCGTATTCGTGGTATCAAGGAGAAGGACCAATACTGGCTGGCAACCCTCCTTGATCCACGTTACAAGGGTAAGGTTGCGGACCTTATCTTGCCATCGCAGAGGGAGCAGAGGATGAAACATCTTCGGGAGGCCTTGCAGAAAGGTCTGTGCAACGCGTTCCCAGAGACTGGGAGGTTACAAACTCCTGTTTCTGGACAACGTGTTGCTGAGGCTTCGGTCAGTCAAAGAAGGAGCGGTGGAGAAGGTGGCCGTCTGACCGATGCGTTCAGACAATTTTTTGGTCCGCAGCCCCAAGGTATGATCGGTTCCAGCAACCATCGCCAGCGTCTGTTTTACATGGTGCAGGAATACCTAGGGGCAAGATCAGACTTGGACACCTTTCCCACCGAAAATCCTCTGGGTTACTGGGTCTTGAGGATGGATCACTGGCCAGAGCTTGCACAGTATGCAATTGAGCTACTGGCCTGTCCTGCATCCAGAGTTCTTTCGGAACGCACATTCAGTGCTGCTGGAGGCTTTGTAACCGATCACAGGGTGCGTCTGTCCACTGACTCGGTCGATCGACTGACCTTCATAAAAATGAATGAGTCTTGGATCACCACCAGCTACCAAGCACCTGATGCTGATGTAACCGAATAATTTTTTTTGAAATCTCAGATCCCTTCAAAGACTGCCTATGCTGATGCTGAGTGACTATCCCTGAGTAATTATCCTCTTCCTCCTCAATCATCACGCTGATAGCTTTTAAGAACATTTTTGGTTCTGGGCACCACCACCAGTGCCTAAGGCACAATTTTTCAGCCCCTGTTTAACAGGGGCGTGTAATTACAATTTTTGATGTAATACTTTGCAGCAGGGCTCTTTCCTGCATTCCAACTAGAGTGTCTGTGAGGGGTTGCAGTGTTGTGGCACCAGCACCAGTGCCTAAGGCCCATTTTTTCTGCCCCTGTTTAACAGGGGCGTGTAATTACAATTTTTGATGCAATACTTTGCAGCAGGGCTCGTTCCTGCGTTCCAACTAGAGTGTCTGTGAGGGGTTGCAGTGTTGTGGCACCAGCACCAGTGCCTAAGGCCCAAATTTCTGCTGAGTATATAGGGCAGGACCCTACTTTCAAACAACTAACTTACAAACGACTCCTACTTGCAAACGGAAGGAGACAACAGGAAGTGAGATGAAATCTACCCCTAGGAAGAGAAATTCTCTCCTGTAAGAGTTAATATGGGAAAAACATTTCTCCTTTCCACTGATGCTTTCCAATCCATTGGGACAAAAAGTGAGGTGAAATCTTCTGAAGAGGAGGAAAGACAGCAAAACAAATGTCACAGGGGTGATAACCCTTCCCTATGTTTTCCAAAAAGCTTAAAAAAGATTTTTTGGCTGGAGCTAAACACGTTAAAAATGTACCCGTTCAAAATTACAAAGAGATTCTACTTAACAACAAACCTACAGCCTGTATACTGCTGTTCAGAGTATATAGGGCCTGGTGGCCCCACACCTTTCCTTATTTAAATTTGGGTGCAGGGTTCCCCTTAATATCCATACAAGACCCAAAGGGCCTGGTAATGGACTGGGGGGTACCCATGCCGTTTGTCTCACTGATTTTCATCCATATTGCCAGGACCCGACATTACATTAAACCCGCAAGCAGTTTTAAATGAGATTTTTTCCTTTAAAAATGACATTTGGTGCAGGGACTGTTCTAAACACGGGAAACACGCGTCACTTTACAGGCATACTATAGACACCCCTCAGGTACGATATTTAAAGGAATATTTCACTTTTTTTTTTTTTTACTTTAAGCATCATTAAAATCACTGCTCCCGAAAAAACGGCCGTTTTTAAAAGTTTTTTTTGCATTGATACATGTCCCCTGGGGTAGGACCCGGGTCCCCAAACCCTTTTTAGGACAATACCATGCAAATTAGCCTTTAAAATGAGCACTTTTGATTTCGAACGTTCGAGTCCCATAGACGTCAATGGGGTTCTAACGTTCGTGCGAACTTTCAGTCCGTTCGCAGGTTCTGGTGCGAACCGAACCGGGGGGTGTTCGGCTCATCCCTACCCATGAGGATGGACTAGCCACATCAAGGTGTCCGTTTATAAAACAGAGATCAGCCGTGATCCTGAGGATCACGGCTGATCTCTGGGGTGTTCCAGTTTATATAGCTGAGATAAGGAGCAGAAAACATGTTCTCCGCTTCTCATCACAGTACATGACCATTCTGTCACAAACGGCCAGTTTATAAAAGTGAGATCTGAAGATCTCACTGCCTTTACACTGAAATATATCAGTTCCAGATTCACCAGCTCAGAGGTGGAGAATCTGGGAGAGAAGCTGGTGTGATAAGATAAATATCAGCACCAGTGGGTTAAAAATGAATATATTGTAGGGGATCAGACTCAATGCAGGGACAAACTCACAGTCTCTTTAGGAAAACACCATGTTTAATGCACAGGAGATTTCCAAACAGAAGAAAAAGAGCATCTTGCCATCAATCAAAAATAAACTTCTGCTCTACCGAGCCTTACTGTGTCCGTAGTCTGACCAGTCCTTGGTTGTGTAGCAAATGTCCTTCCAAACACAAACACTTTGTATCCAAAGTTAGGGAAAACATGCAGCCATGTTCCTAGTTGCCTCCTCACATGGCGACACTCTCTGAGAGCTAGGACCAGCTGTCTTAATCAAGACCTGAAAGGAAAACTGCAGTCCACGGACTTGGGAGTCTGTCCCACCCAGAGTTCTATCAGACTCCCAATAAAACCAGCCCCAGAACAGACATTACCAACCCAGGGTAAAGAACTATCCTTCTTTACCCTGAAGTTTTTGCTGGTATTAACTTAGATTGTAAATCTAAGAATCCACGAAGGAACATATATCCCATCAATTACTTTTCCTGTTATTTTACCTTGTTGCACAGGCACCCTGCTTCATATCCCCCCCTCTGCTCAAACTCGGGGGGTTGAGCACCTTGGGCAAACAGACTGTAAACTCTCTAGAGGGCATCAGCGTTAGCTTGTTGGCTACCTGGTCTATGTTCTACTAGAAAATTAAAATTCTGTAGAGCCAAGAACCATCTGGTAACTCTTGCATTTTTCTCCTTATTTTGGGCCATCCATTTGAGTGGGGCATGGTCAGTTAGGAGCCTAAACTGTCACCCTAATAGATAATATTTTAAACTTTCAAGAGCCCATTTGATGGCTAAACATTCCCGTTCTACAATGGCATAACTTTTTTCAGCAGAGGTCAATTTTCTGCTTAACGCTATGGGGTGTTCCTCCACATTCACTACTTGGGACAACACTGCACCTAATCCCACTTCCCACTTCTGAAGCATCTGTCTGCACTATAAATTCCTGAAATCTGGGGTGATTAAGACAGGGCTATTACACAGAGCTGTCTTTAGGTTCTGGAAAGCTTTCTCAGCTTCTGGGGTCTAAGTTACTCCTGTAGACTCCCCCCCCCCCCCTTGGTAAGATCTGTAAGGGGAGCGGCCAATGTAGCAAAATTGGGGACAAACCTTCTGTAATAGCCTACTAACCCCAAAAAAAGCCCTCACCTGCTTTTTATTCAGGGGTCTTGGACAACTTTGGATTGCCTGGATCTTTGTGACTTGGGGTTGTACTATCCCCCTGTCAATAATATACCCCAGATACCGGGCCTCCTCTAATCCCACAGCACACTTCTTAGGATTGGCTGTCAGACCCTCACCCTGGAGGGCGTTAATAACAGCCTGCACTTTAGGTAAGTGGCTCTCCCAGTCTGCACTAAAAATTATCATGTCATCTAAATACGCAGATGCATAGGCTTGGTGGTGTTTAAGGATGCAATCCATCATCCTCTGAAAAGTGGCGGAGGCCCCTTTGTAGGCTGAATGGCATCCTCTTGTACTGCCAGTGGCCCTCAGGAGTGGAAAAGGCTGTCTTCTCTTTTGCACGTTCTGTAAGTGGTATTTGCCAATACCTCTTCGTAAGGTCCAGGGTGGTGATATATCGAGCATGTCCTAGACGCTCAACTAATTCATCTACCCTGGCCATTGGATAAGCGTCAAATTTTGACACCTCATTTAACTTTCGGAAATCATTACAAAATCGTATGCTTCCATCCGGCTTGGAAATAAGGACGATTGGACTACATCACTCACTATGGGACTCTATTACCTCAAGATCCAACATCCTCCTTATTTCCTCTGAAACTACTTGGCATGGAGCTTCTGGGATGCGATAAGGTTTTAAGCTAACTTACACCCCTGGCTCAGTCACATATCATGCTTTATTACTGAGGTTACCCCTGGAAGGTCAGAAAAGAACTTTCTTATCAGAAATTCCTTAGTTTCTTGTTTTTGGCTTATGGACAAGGCCTCAGCGATCTCTACCCCAGGCATGGTAAAAGGACCTGTGGTAGTCATTGCCAAGGGTGCTTGGACCATAAGGGATTCTCTGTCTTTCCAGGGCTTCAATAGATTCACATGGT
This sequence comes from Aquarana catesbeiana, assembly GCF_042186555.1. Taxonomy (NCBI): domain Eukaryota; kingdom Metazoa; phylum Chordata; class Amphibia; order Anura; family Ranidae; genus Aquarana; species Aquarana catesbeiana. The sequence continues at coordinate 937,986,427 of NC_133324.1, forward strand.
AGATTTGGTAGGGTTTCCTTTTACCAGGCTGATGTACTCTATAGTTAACTTCCCCCACCTGTTCTAAAACCTCGTAGGGCCCTTGCCATTTCGCCAGAAATTTGCTCAACACCGTAGGTACCACCATAATAACTCTGTCACCGGGATTAAAGGTTCAGATCCTGGGGGAATGGTTATAGACTCTAGCCTGAGCCTGCTGAGCCTGTTGCAAGCGGGACTTAACAATGGGCATGACTTTTCCAATCTGGTCTTGCATTTGAGCAATATGTTCCACTACACTTTTGAGTGGGGTTGCCTCTTGTTCCCAGGCCTCTTTTGCTATATCTAACAGGCCCCTTGGGTGTCTGCTATACAGCAACTCGAAAGGGGAAAAGCCAGTGGAGACTTGGGGTACCTCCCGTATAGCAAACATTAGATAGGGCAAGAGGCAATCCCAGTCCCTACCATCTGCCGCTACCACTTGCTTTAACATTCCTTTAAGCGTTTTGTTGAACCTTTCCACTAGAGCATCTGTTTGTGGGTGGTACACAGAAGTGCGTAAGTGATTAATTTTAAACACTTTACATAACTCTTTAGTAACCTTCGACATGAAGGGAGTGCCCTGGTCAGTTAGCAGCTCCAGAGGAATACCCACACATAAAAATATAAGAGAAAGCCCTTTAGCAATACTCTTAGCTGAGGGGTTCCTTAACGGGATTGCCTCTGGATACCGGGTGGCATAGTCCAAGTCAACCAGGTTATACTGGTGCCCCCTAGCGAACTTAACCAAGGGACCCACAATATCCATGGCAATCCTGTCAAAGGGCACCTCAATGATGGGTAAAGGTACCAATGGACTCCGGAAACATGAGATCGGAGCAGTGATCTGACAAACTGGGCAAGATTCACAGTACACTTTTACCTCTTTGTGTAAGCCAGGCCAATAAAACTGTTGCAATACTCTTTCCTTAGTTTTATCCACCCCCAGATGTCCCCCAAGAACATGAGAATGTGCCGGGTCCAGTACCATGCGTCTATGAGGTTGAGGTACTAGCAACTGTTCAAGTCTCTCCTCGAACTTCATCGACTCTATATAACAGGTCATTTTCCATAGCAAAATGTGGGAATATGGCCCCCTCCCGTGGCTCTTGGGGTACTTCATTTATCAATTTTACCTGTTCCTTTGCCCTAGATAAAGTGGGGTCCCTAAGCTGGGCCGTATCAAAGTTTTCCTGGGTCCTGGGCAGGTCCGGCAGGTCTAACTCTGGATGGGGGTTCTCTGTGTCACCTGCAAGAACCTCCAAGGGAAAATGGGCAGACTCTCTCTTCGTTCTGCTCCTCCAACGGTTCTGGGCAGTAGGAATCCGATCCTGCTGGGGGCCTTGCTCCCTTGGCATTATCCCATAAGTCCCAGAAAAAAGGGAAGTGTTATACATGAGATTTGGGACAACTCCAACCTCATGGTCCATAGTGGCCGTGGGGTAGCACTTGGTATCCCCATGAATACAAACCACACCCATTAGCTGTCACTGCAACTTTTGAGGGTTCACAAGACTGGCATGCACTATAGTTACTAGACTGCCAGAATCCAGCAAGGCAGTCATCTGGCAACCGTGACACAATGACACAAATTGGTTTCTCAGTGCCACCTGGCTGTTGTGGGGTGTCTCCTGGTGTAGCAACAAAAGAGCTTTTCTGGGCCATACTGCAATCCATAGATTCCTGGTTTAGAGGACAACTGGCGGCCAGGTGCCCCGGTTCTTGACAACGCCAGCACACTATAGGATCCATCCTGTCGGGTCTCCCTTTGGTGATTGAGCCTCTTCACTCCTTGCGCCTTCGAAACCTCCATCACATTTACTTCCCTTTTCTCCCCCACTTTAGGGCAGGATCACTTTTTCCTGGGTTGGTGGGCTTCTGTCTCTTGGAGGAGGATTCTGTGGGTACTACACCCCAAAGAAAATTCTCAGTACACAAGTACCGCTCCACGAAGGTCACCAATTCATTGGCATCTTTAGGATCAGCTCTCCTGGCAAACCACTGTATAGGGGTTGGAAGGGCTCTCACAAAGCGGTCTACTGCGACTCTCTCCAAGATTTGGGCTGGGGTGACAACCTCTGGCTGTAACCACATCTGTGTGAGATGAATGAGGTCGTACATCTGGGACCTTGCAGGTTGGTCCACCTTAAATTGCCAAGTATGGACGCGCTTAGCTCTCACAGCCATTGTTATGCCAAGGCGGGTCAGAATCTTTCCAGAGTTTCATACTGCCGGGCCTGAGCAGCATTTAGATCAAAATAGGCCTTCTGTGGGTCCCCGGTCAAAAAAGGGGGCAAGGACCTCAGCCCATTGGTCCGGGGGTAGCCCTTCACGCTCTGCCACCCTCTCAAAAACCGTGAGGAAAGCCTCCACATCATCCTTGGCCATCATTTTCTGTAATGCAGCCTGCACTCGCTTGCGTGAATCTGCAACATTGTCCACACGTAGGACTTTGTCAGTCAGGGACTGCTTCTGAGTCTGTATGAGCTTATTGATGTCCTTCTGCTCCTGCATGACCACTTGGGTAGCACTTACTAACAAGCGGTTAGTTTATTGGTCTATGCATGCTTCTACCAGCTGTTTGATTAGTACCTCCATTCTCTTATCAGTTTACTGGTACCAGTGAATAAAATAAAAAAAACACAAATATTTTCTTAGCGTACTGTCCCTTTAAGAGCACAGGCTTTTATTTATTTTTTTCAAAAATGCCGCTGCAAGAGGTACAGTCTCTGGGTCTTGTGCCCGCATTCTCCACCAATTGTAGGGGATCAGACTCAATGCAGGGACAAACTCACAGTCTCTTTAGGAAAACACCATGTTTAAAGCACAGGAGATTTCCAAACAGAAGAAAAAGAGCATCTTGCCATCAATCAAACAAAAATAAACTTCTACTCTACCGAGCCTTACTGTGTCCATAGTCTGACCAGTCCTTGGTTGTGTAGCAAATGTCCTACCAAACGCAAACACTTTGTATCCAAAGTTAGGGAAAACAAGCAGCCATGCTCCTAGTTTCCTCTTCACATGGAGACACACACTCTCTCTGAGAGCTAGGACCAACTGCCTTAATCAAGACCTGAAAGGAAAACATTAAGCTGCGGTTCATGGACTTGGGAGTCTGTCCCACCCAGAGCTCTATCAGACTCCCAATAAAACCAGCCCCGGAACAGACATTACCAACTCAAGGTAAAGAACTAACCTTCTTTACCCTGAAGTTTTTGCTGGTATTACCTTAGATTGTAAATCTAAGAATCCGTGGAGGAACATATATCCCATCAATTACTTTTCCTGTCATTTTACCTTGTTTCACAGGCACCCCGCTACAATATATATTTCCTTAGTTATCACATGTCTGAAAACATGTAATTACATGTTCTTTTAAAGTTTAGTTTCACTTTTTGAACTCGGCTGCACCGTAATCTCACAATATCTCACGAGATTAGGCAGCCCACCCACTTTTACACTGATCTCGGCCATTTTCAGGAGGAAACACTTCTCCTCTGTTCTCCTTCTGAGAACTGAAGTTCTCAATTTCATAAACTGGCTGCAGAGGAGATAATTTTCCTCTGAGAACTGCCGAGAACTGAACTGAGAAAAAACTTCTCAGTTTTATAAACGTACACCCAAATTCCTCCATGTGTCCCAGAGAAGCCATGCTGGAGATATTTATAGATGTGTCTCTAAAACACAAGTTCTGATTCTTCACGCAGGCCGATTACCTGTGCTTCTACAGTGTCCAATCACTGAAATCCCATCCTCATCACCAGTTTTGTGTATTTTAATATGTATTTGAACCATCCACATGGACAGGCATTCACAGGACTCTTTTACTTAATCCAACACAGACATACAGAAACCAACAATGCTCTAAAATACATAGCTTTACCAGAACAATAAAAAGAACATATTTACAATGCTTCCCCCTACTGGATGGAGAGCAGTATAACACACTAATACATAAAGCGTGGATACAGGGGGCCCCATGAACTCCTATTGCCTGGGGGCCCCAAGAGTTGTTATTCCACCCTTGTGGGCCATTGCTAAAAAACTGACTGAGACCTTGTCATATCTTCCAACAGTGATTCAGCTGGAGCCAGCAATGAAGTGTGTGCAGGAGAGCCAATGAGACTGTATATAGACTATGTGTAGGAAGATGTTCCTGAAGCTGCTGGCTAATATTTATTGCTGAAGTCAAGTGGACATCCCATGACCTCCCATCCCTATCCAACTTGTTAACAATCAATAAATAATAAAAAAAAGGGTCACTGACTGTTCTCTGACTCTGGAGTGCCTGTGGGAGTTTGGTGTGCCTGGCTGTGCAGGAGGGAGGCATCCAGTTCATCTGTAGCTCCCTAAAGGGTGTGCTACATAAGATAAAAGTATATATAGAGCAGGGGGGAGTTCCATGCACAAAAAAAAAATCTTCATAATAATTTCAGTTGAATTTGAAAACATTTTTTTTTTGTTTCATTGTAGCTACATTTTATTTGAATTTTGCACTTGATGGTCTTGGGGGTAAAGATGAAAGACCTACCTGTGTATATCCATAAATTCCCAGTATTTGTGCCATTGCAATTGTTGTAACTGAGTAATGATCTCCAATAAATCCCACCAGTTCAGCTTCTCCAGAACATGAGTAATTAGGGACTGTCTTCTGTAGCCCAGATAAAATGCTTAGAACATCCTTTACAGCCAAACATGGATGTAAACATGAATCTATCACATGAAATCCCAGTGTAATATTGGGCAAAATTTCTGGATTCTGGTTAACATTGTGGATAGCAGAAATAAAAGCCAAAACATTTATAGGTGTTTGTTCTGGACTGTAAAGGCAAAAATATTTATGGCAGAGGAGGGTACATTTGGAAATTACCATTACAATTATTTTGATCTTACATTTAGTAACCTTCAATGGGCCTCTTCTGCACCTCTGACAAGACAGGTACTTACCTGTCCTTGTGCCATTGAAATTAGCAAGATACTAACTTTCCTTTGGAAGAAGTAGAGGTTGCAAAATGTCTTCATGGGAAAAGCAGAACTCATCTAAATTTGGTCTTACACTTTTAAATATTAGTGATTGAATTTAAATTCAGCAATAATATTCATGTTCAATAAGGAATGAACAAACATTTAAAAATAAATTCCGACTCACACTTGAAGATTGGGCAAATCAATTCAGAGAAGTTTGACAATTTGGCTTTGCTTTGAAGAACAAAGTCAACCTATATTAATGAATACATTTTGTTATAAAGACAGACAAATAATAATAATAAAAACAGATACCTGACAGGAAGTTCACCCCCCCCCATCCCCAATCTAGGAACTTGTACTGTATGTATTATTCTAGCCCTCATTCAAACTTCTATCAGATAGACCACATCTTTGTGCTACTCCAACAATTATCTTTAGTTTCTAAAGTGGACATCTTTTCCAGACCCTGGCTAGATGAGAACCTCCTTATTCTGCATTATAAGCTGTCCCTGCATGACAAGACCTCTTTTAAATGGTGATTGAATAAATCCCTGGTCACCATTTAAGGCACATCCCTGCACATCAAAACCACATACAGAATTTCCTCTTTAACCACTTGCTGACCGCCGCACGCTGATTTACATCAGCAGAATGGCACGGGCAGGCAAAAGGGGGCGTACCTGTACGTCTCTTTGAATTTGCCATTGAGCGGGCACGTGCCGGAGCGTGCCCGCGGGTCCCGCAAACTCAAAGTTCGCCAGCGTCGCGTAATTACAGTGAGGAGAGGCAGAAAGGGGAGATGCCTATGTAAACAAGGCATTTCCCTGTTTTGCCTAGCAACATGAGAAGGATCTATTGCTTCCTGTCATCGGGAGCAGTGATCTCTGTCATAATGTTTTGGACCGAATCAGAACCGTTCGGCACTTTTGTTTCTGTCCCCCTGGCCAAATTAACCTTCAATGTAAAAGTGTGCACACTTGAAGCAAATTACTGAGACATATACAAGTTCAGTAGATTGATACTTCTCTTTTATTACTTCCTGGACTCTGGCTAATATACCGTGAGCCGGATATTTTGTTATCAAATCAAATATCAAATAAGATAAGCGTATGCGGACGTATGCGGACCGCAAGATATACATATTCATTATTGTGACAAAGTATAAGCTTTTAGCTAGGTTATATCTATATAAGGGAATAGCAAACTATCATAGCTAAATAGGGTGTCTTGTCTCCAGTCTCTCTGGAGGTGCAATCTTCTTTAATTTGTTCTTAACTCTTGCAGTTCTGTTCCACATGAAGGGATAGGGTAAGCTGGCAGACATCTAATTGAATATGGTTAAGGCTGATAGCAGAGGCTGAAGTAAGCACTTATATCTACATGGTTATATTGGAAATAGGTATTTCACCACAACATTCATAGTCACATCCATTACAATGTTGTAGTGAGCCCACCCCCCCTACAGTTGGAACACATCCAGGGAACACACTTAACCCCTAGATTGCCCCCTAGTGTGGAGGAGGAGGAGGAGAAGAAGAAGAAGATATTGGGGGATATTTATTATAGCAAAAAGTAAAAAAAATTGCTTTTTTTTCAAAAAATGTCCTTTTTTTCTTTATAGCGCAAGTGATCAAATACCACCAAAAGAAAGCTCTATTTGTGGAGAAAAAAAAAATTAGAGTTACGCTTACCGGTAACGTCTTTTCCAGTAGTCTTTCAGGACAGCCACAATGAGAGACCTTGGCTCCTCCTCTTCCTCTGGAAACACTGCGCCAGTCCCCATAAATTTTCACCTCCCCCTGCCAGCCTCAGTTTTTTCTAGAGCACCACCGGTCAGCTGGGGAGACACAAGAACACATTAATAACATAACATCACACAATACTAATGTGCCTGCGTTTTAGGTCTTCCTCAAGACCTGCCATGAAAATTTGGGTGGGTAACCATGGCTGTCCTAAAAGACTACTGTAAAAGAAGTTACCGGTAAGCGTAACTCTAATTTTCCCTCCCATCTTTCAGGACAGCCACAATGAGAGGATAAGCGAGCACTTACCACTTCAGGGCGGGACAATGGCTTGCAGAACCTTTCGCCCAAAGGTCTGCTTGTTTTCCGATACCAGGTCCACTCTATAATGTTTCACAAACGTGGTATAACTGGACCATACTGCAGCCTTGCAAATCTGTTCAGGCATTGCTCCAGCTCTTTCCCCCTGCGAAGCTGCCATAGCCCTAGTAGAGTGTGCTTTAATTCCTATGGGAGCCTCTTTACCTGCCAGTTTGTAGGCCTGGCTAATGGCTACCCTGAGCCATCTGGCGATGGTGCGTCTAGATGCCTTTTGCCCCCTCTTTGCTCCATTAAACTAGATAAATAGAGAGTCTGATTTTCTAAAAGACTTTGTCAGCTCTAAATAATGTAGGATGCATCTCCTAACGTCCAAAGTATGGAACCTAAATTCCCTATCACTTGTGGGATTAGGGCAAAAGGCGGGCAAAATTACCTCCTGGCTTCTATGATATCTAGTGGCCACCTTCGGTAAAAAAGCTGGATCAGTCTTAAAACCGACACGATCTGAAAAAATAATACAAAAGTGGGGTCTAACTGAAAGAGCCTCGATTTCACTGACCCTCCTAGCAGTGGTCACTGCCACTAAAAAAACAGTTTTGTAAGTTAAGTCCTTTAAAGTACAAACTTCTAAAGGCTCAAAGGGAGGCTCCATTAGAGCCTGTAAGACCAGGGAAAGGTCCCACTTAGGAAAAGAAGGACCCAGCACTGGCCTTTGTCTTGTTAAAGCCTTGAAAAATCTGACCACCCAGAGGTTGGTGGCCAGGGATTTTTCCAAAAACATGCTGAGCGCTGAGACTTGGCTCTTTAGGGTACTGGTAGCTAGTCCCTTATCCGCTCCGCATTGCAAAAATTCCAGGACTGCTATAGGGCTCTGCACCTTAAAGGAGTTCTCTAAACACCATTCTCTAAAGCGTCCCCAAACCTTTTGGTAGATTCGGCACGTCTTCTTCTTCTTACTATTAAGGAGGGTGGCTACTAGTTGGTCAGAAAAAACCCTGGTTCTTAGTATTTCCTCTTCAGAAGCCAGGCCGCCAAGTTCCAGCGATGAACTTGGGGACAGAGCACTGGGCCCTGTGAGAGGAGATCCTTTCGCAACGGCAGGAGCCAGAGGGGTTCCACTGCCAAATGCTTAAGGATCGAAAACCAAGCACTTTTGGGCCAGTGTGGAGCCACTAAGATTAGAGAGGTGTTTTCTAACTGAAACTTTATTAATACAGCTGGAAGTAGAACTGGAGGTGGGAAGGCGTAGTAAGTTTTGAAGTGCCAGCTCTGAGTCAGAGCATCTACTCCTAGCGTGTTTTCCCATCTGTTTAGTGAGAAGAAGTATGGGGTCTTTGCATTGGTGCTTGAAGCAAATTGGTCTACATCTGGGAGGCCCCATTTCCTGACTATAAGGTTGAAGACTTCCTGATTGAGGACCCAGTTGCCTTCTCTCAGTTGTTTCCAGCTGAGGAAGTCGGCTACTACGTTCTCTTCCCCTTTAGAAACACTGCCGAAAGGGGAAGCACGTTGGCTTTTAGGCAGCTCAGAATCTGTTGCTAGGCTCAACAGGGCTCCACTCCTCGTGCCACCCTGCTTGTTTATATAAGCAATGACTGATGAGTTGTCCGAACAAACTTGAATATGTTGGCCCAGGAGTTCTGTAGGCCTCGAGTGCCAGTCCAACTGCTTTTAGTTCTTTCCAGTTGGAAGATCTTTTGAGTTCCTCTTTTCCCCATGTCCTTTGTGCCGGCTGAGAACCCAAGTGTGCTCCCCAGCCTCTGCCGCTTGCGTCTGTGGTAATCACTTTGGATGCTTGAATGATCCACAGATGTCCCTGTGACAGATTTATCTGCTTCCTTCAGCACCAGAGGGATCTCTTGACCCGCGGGGAAATTGAAAGCAGGGTGTCCAATGACTCCTGGCTGTGGTCCCACACTTTTAGAACCAAGGCCTGCAGGGGATGGAAATGTAGGCCTGCCCACTGGACCACCGGGATGGCAGATGTCAGTAGACCTAGTGTTGACATTGCTGTCCTTACTGATACCTGCTGGTTGTTTAGGAGAGAAGCTACCGCTCTGTCCACCTTTAGTATTTTTTCCACTGGGAGAAAAACTCTCATTTGGGTTGAGTCCAGCAGGTATCCCAGATAGGAAATTTTCTGAGTTGGAATTAAACTGGATTTTCCCAGATTTAGCAGCCATCCCAGCCCTGTCAGGGTTTGTTTTGTTAGCTCCAGATCTCTGATTAGCTGCTCTAGAGAAACTGCGAAGATGAGCAGATCGTCCAAGTATGCGATAATTGATACTCCCCTGAGCTGCAGAAAAGCCATGGCTTCTGCCAGGACCTTTATAAATACTCGGGGTGATGAGGATAGGCCGAATGGAAAGGCCGGAAACTGCAAATGGATGGTCTCTTCCTCCACCTTCACAGCTAGGCGCAGGAACTTTTAAAAAGTTTCCACAATAGGCACGTAGAGGTAGGCGTCCTTCAGATCCAATGACACCATATAACAGTCCTTGGGTAGCAGTGCTCAGACTGTGAATATCGATTCCATCCAAAACCTTTTGTAGGCAATTGATTTGTTTAGGGGTTTCAGGTTTAGAATCAATCTGTAACTTCCTGAGGGTTTTCTTACCACAAAAACGTGTGAATAGAAGCCCCTCCCTTCCTCCCCCTTTGGGACCCTGCAAACCACATCTTGTTGCTATAGTTCCCTTAATGCTCCCAGGAGAGCTTCTGCCTTTGCTGGACATCTGGGGAGAATCCTCACTAGGCTTCGATGTGGAGGGGGTTCTGCAAACTCTAACGGTACCCCCTCCTTACTATCCCCAGGATAAATTGTTTGGGAGAAATTGCTTCCCATTGTGGAAGGAAGGCCCCCAGTCTTCCTCCCACTTTGATCACTGAGTCATTGGTTTTTACGGAGCTGGTCAGGAGGGCAAAAAAATCACTCCCCCCTGCCCTTCCCCGTTTGGCCCCAAGATTTATTTTTCCTTTGAGGCTCGGGGGTGCTCTTTTCTGCAGACAAAACCCCTTCTTGGTTTCAATTGGAGTCTACTGATTCACTGGGAACGCTTTTTTCTTATCGGCTGTGCAGTCTAATTCCAGACCTGGGCCGAATAGAGGGTCCCCCATCAGTGGAATGCCACATAATTTAATCTTATAGGCATTGTCGCCTGGCCATGTTTTGAGCCAGAGGGCCCTTCTGGCTGAGTTGGCTAGTGCAGCGGTCCTGGCAGACATGTGAACTGACTCAGGAGAAGCATCCGCTATGTATGCTACTCCTCGCAAAATATTCGGAAAGGATGACAAAATTGTCTCTTTTGCTGTACCTGCTTCAACATGGGCTTGAATCTGAGTAAGCCAATGTTCAAGATTATGAGCCACCACTGTGACTGCCATCTCTGGTTTCAAATTGCCCAAAGTTGATTCCCAGGTCTTCTTTAGAAGGGAATCAATCTTTTTGTCCATTGTATCAGTGAGGGCCCCTAGATCCTCGAAGGCCAGATCAGTTTTTATGGAAACTTGCGAGAATGCTGCGTCCAGTTTGGGGTTTTTGTTCCAGATTGACGCCGGGTCATCCGAAAAGAGAAATATTTTCAGGGATCTGGAGAAGAAGGGTTTCCGCTCTGGATCCTGCCATCCCCTTTTGACCGTCTCCACCAGGACCTTGTGGACTGGGAACACTCTTCTGTTCTCCCAGGCCTTTATACATATGGTCATGGAGAGATAAGGGTTTTTTGTCTACCTGGATACCCAGGGTGGTATAGACTGCCCCCAAAATGTCCTCTACCTCATCAAGGGACAGTTTGTATCTTGAGGGTCTCCTGGACTCCCCGTCCCGGTTCTCTCCCTCTGATTCATCCTGAGAGCTGGAGGTAGCACTGTCTGGTTCTTCTCTAGCCTCCTCTCTGGAAGGCCCCGCAGTTTCCTCTGCCGAAGCAGTGGCCCTGGGTTGGGAAGATGCAAAGCCCTGTGCAAGGGGTGGGGTTGTACTCTGCGATGCAGGTGAGGGAGTAGCGGGAAGCTGTAATCCTTCAAACAGGGTTTTGAAGGACTGAAAAGTTGATGACAACTCTTTAACTGATGCCGCTAACCCTGTCTCCTGCTCTGAAGCTCTTTCATTAACAAGTGCATCAATGCAACCCTTGCAGAGCACTTTCTTCCAAGCCTCCCCTAGGGTAGCCCTACAAGAGGCACACTTTCTCTTAGAGCTATGCGTGGCTTTTTTCTCTTAAGTAGCTTTCTGAAATATATGTGAAAAAAAACACCCATCAGCATCCCAATAGCCATGACACAGAAATACAACCATGGGGAGTACCTAGTCCCTTCTAAACATAAGGACCCCCCCGACCACCTAGAGGGGTTCCTCCCACCCCCACTGCAGGAACCATTGTGGGGGAGGGAAATACCAGGTAGAGAGGACCCTTCCTCAGGGTGCCCTTACCTTGGGATGGCTGGAGCTGGCATCGCTGAGCACTGTCTGAGCATCGGCTTCTGACATTCTGGTGGTGCTGCCTGTAGAGTCCTCTCACTGCCTGTGCTGTGAATCGACTCATCTCCAGCTTCAGCCAGGCCCCCTATCAGCCCCGCAACCCAGAACCAGAAGTCGCAGGTCAAAAGGAAAACATCCGCCGCCCCGCCGGAAATGACGTCAACCGCCGTCCGGCCCGCCTGTACACTGCACAGGGAGAACAGAGATGCTTCCCTGCCAACAGCCCTGTGACTGAGATAGAAGGCCCCCCGGACTTCCACCTGCGCTTGGCGAAGCCAGGGAAGCAAACAAAACTACGGCCGGTGAGTACCATGCCGCTGCCCTGGAGAACCCCTGTCTCTATTTTAGGGACTTTAAAATTGTATAGCCCTCAGTCCTCTGACTGAACTTAGGCCTGGTTCCAGCGCAGCGTCTCCCCACCGGGGGAAACACAAATAACTGAGGCTGGCAGGTGAAAATTTATGGGGGCTGGCGCAGTGTTTCCAGAGGAAGAGGAGGAGCCAAGGTCTCATTGTGGCTGTCCTGAAAGAAAAATGATGTCAATTTTATTTGAGTACAATGTTGCACGACCGCGCAATTGTCAGCTAAAGCGACGCAGTGCCGAATCGCAAAAAATTCTCTAGTCAGGAAGGGGGTAAATCCTCCCGGGCTGAAGTGGTTAATCATTTGCATTTGATTCATCATTGCTTTTCTATGGGAAGCTTACAAGGCGAAACTCAGAGGCCGCTTGATCCAGATAACTGCTTAGCAAAAAACACCAAAGTGAGAGAAAAGAGCTACTAATATAACTTTCCTCCATGAAAAGGGAGTTGAAATCTAATTAAATTGCTTCCCAGAAGGGATGAGCCAAGAGTTTAGTTCAAACCTAAGTTTAGACCAACTTGGCTGTTCAGACAAAATCACAACTTTTGGGACATTCAGCAAGAATCACTCTGCCGAACATCCCATAATGCATTACAAATAGCTGTCAATGACCACTGGCCAGGGCCATCTTTAATATTGATTGGACCCTGGGCAAAAATTTTCTTGGACCCCCCCCCCTCCATGCAGTTTCCCTTCCTGCCTGCTCTGAGACATACAATAGACTCAAAATCCGTTTACTGAATCAGATCAGAGTGTATACCACTCACTGACTGGTTGCTAGAGGTCACAGCACACATTACGGCTCACTGATTAGTTGCTAGAGGTTACAGCACATGGTTTCTGCTTGTTGATTTGTTGCTTGAGATTACTGTACATCAATACTGATTGGTTGCTAGAGGTTACAGCACATCATCTCCTCACTGCCTGCCCACCATGGACTGAAAAGAGACAGAAAACTCCTATGCAGGACAGGCCAGTAGATCAATTTCATATTGAGCTAGTTCTGGCCAGTGGTCCATCCTCTAGACCCAGTAACCCAGTGGATGCTCTGTTGGAAAGGTCTCCAAGTCTGCTCTTGCCCCTAGATATTCCTGCACCATGTAATGCACCATGTAATGCAGAAGCTGGTGATGGCTGCTTGAACCAATCAGACCTTGGCGCTGAGGGCTGAAAAATTGTCTAAAGGCATTGGTCAGCTGGCCACCTTCTCCACTGCTCTTCCTCTGACTGAATGAAACCTCAGCAACATGTTGTCCAGCACCAGGAAATTGTAACCTCACAGGGTCTGGAAATGCATTGCACAAACCTTTCTTCAAGGCCTTCTGAAGATGTTTCATCCTCTGCTCCCTCTGCGAAGGCAGGATGAGTTCTGCAAACTTACCCTTGTAACGTAAATCAAGAAGGGTTGCCAGCCAGTAATTCCTTCTCTTTGATACCACGAATCCTAGGGTCCTTACGCTGCATGGCCTCCCTGATTCTGCAAAGCCTGCAAAAGTTTGCAGAGGCATTCGATTCTGAGTCCTCTGGGTCACTGAGGATCACATGATCCATAACAACCTTCTCCCAGCCATGTACAACTCCTTGGGTTTCTGAGGACTGAAAACCATCCCTTGAAGACTGCTGCTGAGTGTTATCCTCCATGTCCATGCTGACAATCCTCCTCCTCCTCCTCCTCCTCTTCCTGTGTGTGGTGGGCCTGCAGGAATAATATCTGGATAAAGGGAGCCTTGAGAGGTAAGGAAGTCCTCCTCTTCCTCATGCTATTCTGCCTCAAGTGCCCTGTCCTTTATTCCATAAAGCGTGTGCTCCAACAGGAAGACAAGAGGGACAGTATTACTAATGCATGCATTGTCACTGCTCACCATCCTCATGTCCTCATTAAATGGTGACAGGACAGTGCATGCATCCTTGATCAGTAGCCACTGGCGTAGCAAAGAGAAGCCAAGCTCCCCTGACCCTGTCCTGGTGCCATACTCACACAGGTACTCATTGATGGCCCTCTGCTGTGTGTACAGCCGCTGCAGTATTGCCAATGTTGACTTCCACCTGGTGGATATGTCACAAATGAGGCGGTTGGTAGGCAGGTTGCATTCCCTTTGAATGTCAGCCAGCTGAGCACTGGCATTGTATGACCGTTGGAAATCACCACAGACTTTTCTGGCCTGCCTCAGGAGATCTTGTAAGCCTGGGTACCTGCTCAAGATCTCAAGGTACCTGCTGCACCACCAAATTCAGGATGTGTGCCAAACATGGAACATGGGTTATGTGTCCCTGTCGGAGGGCAGAGAGAAGGTTGGTGCCATTGTCGCATACAACCATTCCTGGCTGAAGCTGGTGTGGCGTCAAACACCTGCCCCTGCAGAGCTGACAGAATCTCTGCCCCAGTGTAGCTCCTGTCCCCTAAGCAGTGGTTTAACCTTAAACCACGTAGAGGGTTCTTTACTGTAAGAGTGGCAAGGATGTGGAATTCCCTTCCACAGGTGGTGGTCTCAGTGGGGGGGGCATCGATAGTTTCAAGAAACTATTAGATAAGCACCTAAATGACCGCAACATATATACAATGTAATACTGTCTTTTTTCAACCTCACCTACTATGTAACTATGTAACTCATGCACCGCATGGCATCTTTTTGCCTGAGTGCTTGGGTAGCCCCTTGAATGCTTACGGAGCACCACTGGTTCAGAGAACAAATCTGCAGAAGAGGCCATAGAGGAAGAAGAAGAGGATGGGGTGGAGGAGAGAGCTGTGGCAGAATCACTGCTAGCATTTTGGAGGCGTGTTGGTGGAACAAGCTCCAACAATACTGAACCCTGTCCTGCATCCTTCCTAGCTGCCAGCAGAGTTACCCAGTGTGCCATGAAGGAAAGGTAACATCCCTGCCCATGCCTGCTAGACCATGAGTCTGCGGCAATATACACCTTACAGCTGACCGCCCTGTCCAACAAGACAAAAACATTGCCTTCCACATGCTGGTAGAGAGCTGGAATGGCCTAATATGAAAAGAAAGGGCGTTTTGGAACCTGCAACTGTGGATGGCTGGGACCGAATTTCTTTTTACAGTTTAGCAACTGGGGTAGGGAAATTTGCCTGCTAAAATCAGATGCTGGTGTACTGCTAGCAGTTTGGCTGCAAGTACTTGGGACACATATTGCTATACCTTCATTCCTCTCAGTGCAGGTTTTCAAGAGGACTGGAGGTATAGTAGGGTTGTAGATCCTATATGAGGATCAAGAAGTCCACCTTTTTCTTTGATGTGGGTCTTTCAAGTGCTGTTGCCAATGGACTTGTTGCCTTATGAGTTTATGTGAAATCTCTATTAATAGCTATAAAATATTGTAATTATGAATATATTTCATTTAGCTTTTATATATGTAGGGCGGAACATATTATCTTCACAGAAATCTCTGGTAGACCAGACAAGTCGGTGCCTAGGCTTGTGTATACAAACAATGGGATCCAAACCTCATTGTTTTACACATACTCACTTCAAAGGATCCAATGCTGGGATATGCAATGAAGGGAGGCCAACCCGTAATCAATACCTAACTTCCCGGGAAAATTCAAGTTAAGCTCCTGCTCGGAATAGTCACAAGGATTTGCATTAAAGGGGGCTGACTTATGCAAAGTATAGGGATTGGAGATGTAGCCAGTCCTTAACCAGGAATAGGGAAGCTCACCGATCAGAGCCACGCTAAGCCAACCAATGAGGCATCAGCATGTAATGATATACACAGACTAGATCTGAGGGAAACACACACTTTTATGGGAGAACAACCATCAGAATGGAACCTTGGTGCAAAGGGTAATTATGGGAAACGTCTGCATTTTACTTGCAACTAAATATGTTTGCAGATTAATGTTTTCAGGAATACACTCTGTATTCCTTCATGTAATTAACTTATTTTAACCTGATATTTTCTTCCTTGGTTTAGACTATAGATAGATGGTTGTGTATTAGATAGACTTTCAACTACTCACCAATAAATGTTATTGTTTTAAAGCTTTCACTTATGGTCAAAGAACTCTCATTTAAAGTGGATGTAAACCCAATTTTTTTTTTTTTTTTTGATGTCATAATATAGAGTATAAGATTTCCTATCATTTGAGCCCAGTGTTGCCACACAGAGTTAATCCAGATCTGAGCAATCCTCTTTTATTGTTCAGTGAGATAAATCTTGCCAAACAGAGAAAAACTTTGTCAAATCCTCCCCCTTGCTGTGAGTGACAGGTGATTTACATATCTCGTGCACTAGCCTAAGACATGCATTATTTTTTCATTCCCACCCCCACTCCTTTCTTCAGCAGCTCTGCAAGGATTGGCTGTTCCACACCTCAGCATGATTTGGCATGCTGAAGTCATGTGGTTACTTTCCTGTCTTTTCACTGGATGTTAGAGATCATAGCAGAAGTTCAGTGTAAGAAATACACAGGAGAAAATGCATATTGACAAGGGGAGTGTAGTGGTGGGCGGGGAGTCTACTGACATCACGACTCCACCCACCAAGCTCCAGACAACAGACCCACCCACAGAATCGGCAGTTTTTCGGCTCTCATAACAGACAGAGGGGAGACATTAGACAGGTAAAGATACATGCAGAAGGCATGTATATCCATATAGATAACCCCTATGGCAGTAGTTTAGAAAGGATCAAAAGGAGGAGGAGGGCAAGGGGTGGGACTTAAAATGAATCACGTGGTTGCAAAAAAGTAATTGGTGAACATGTTGGGAATTTAATGATTGCCATAAAATACAAGCAGATTATAAAATGTAGAAACACGATAGAATAATGCATGGATAATACAGTTCATCTTGGTTACAACATGATTATCATAAAAAATGACAAGCAAGCAATCTTCCAAAAAGCACCAGAATGAATAGGGTAAAAACATAATATATGATAATGCCTGCAAAGCCTCGGGCCTCTCGGATTGATAAATGAAAATTGGCAGATGGCTAATAAAGCAATGTAAACATTGATAGGTGGCAGTATGAATGGCAGTTCAACGTGTTTCGTGGCTAGAGGGCCACTCGTCAGGAGCCAGCACTTGATATATCTGGAGGTAAGGTAATAATAATATGGATTTGAATGTTATAATAATTGCACATATGAATGGGGCGTAAAGGTATAACGCAGGATTCCCGTTGCACCAGAGGGGGAGAGGTCACCCGTACACGTCACTGAGAAACCCCGGCGTTTCCCCTTGTCAGAGGGGGGCGGGGTCACGTGACGGGTGGCCCGCCCTCAGCTTCATAAGAGCTGTCAAGCTAGCACCGCGTCATTGGCTGGGTGCCTCCGGTGGAGGCAGGATCCTGTGCGTGTTCCTCACTGGAGTCGCTGGAGATCATCCATCTCTGGAGATCGAGAATTGGATTATATCCCTGGAGTAGGAGCATGGATTTATTGGATTACATCGCTGGAATCTCTTTTTTATTTTTATTTTTTTATTTTTAATAAAGGACTTGTCCCAAGCCGTCTCCTGTGGTTTTTTAACATTTTGACACTTTCTTTTTGTGAAATGGTAGGGTTTTCCAGATTACGATAAGCCCCCCGCCCACAGACCCCCACAACCACCGGGCAAGGGTTGTGGGGATGAGGCCCTTGTCCCCATCAACATGGGGACATCCTCCCCATGTTAAGGGCATGTGGCCTGGTACGGTTCAGGAGGGGCCTGGTACAGTTCTCGTTCCCCCTCTTTTCCTAAGGCCTGCCAGGTTGCATGCTTGGATAAGGGCCTGGTATGGATTTTTGGGGGAACCCCACGCCATTTTTTTTATTTTGGCACAGAGTTCCCCTTAATATCCATACCAGACCTGAAGGGCCTGGTAATGGAATTTTGGGGGACCCCCACGCATTTTTTTTTTCAATGACTTTCAATGACTTTTATGTGTAGTGTCGGGACCAACAATTCATTAATAGCCGTCACTAACGCTAGCACTTTTAAATGACTTTTTTTTAAATTACATTTTTCTCTCGGACTGTTATAAACACGGGAAACATGCGCTACTTTACAGGCATAGTATAGACATGCCCCAGGTACGAAATTTAAAGGAATATTTCACTTTCATTGTTTCACTTTAAGCATTATTAACCACTTGCCGACCGCCTCAGGACGATATACGTCGGCAGAATGGCACGGGCAGGCAGAATCACGTACCTGTGACCGAGGCGGTCGGCTTTTGTCTAGCGGCGATCGGAGGTGAGGGGGAGGCCATCCATTCGTGGCCACCCCCTCGCGATCGCTGCCGGCCAATAGAATCATTCCTCTGCTGCTGTATGCTAAACAGCAGCAAAGGAATTGATGTAATTTCTCCTCGGCTTGGTATTTTCCGTTCCGGCGCCGAGGAGAGAAGACTTCAATGTGAGTGTAAAACACACACAAGCACAGTAGAACATGCCAGGCACACAAAACACCCCCCTTTACCCCCCGATCCCCCCCGATCACCCCCCAATCACCCCCCCGTCACACTGACACCAAGCAGTTTTTTTTTCTGATTACTGCATGGTGTCAGTTTGTGACAGTTAGTGTGGTAGGGCAGTTAGTATTAGCCCCCTTTAGGTCTAGGATACCCCCCTAACCCCCCCTAATAAAGTTTTAACCCCTTGATCCTGTCACCAGTATCGCTAAGCGATCATTTTTCTGATCGCTGTATTAGTGTCACAGGTGACGCTAGTTAGGGAGGTAAATATTTAGGTTCGCCTTCAGCATTTTATAGCGTCAGGGACCCCCATATACTACCTAATAAATGTTTTAACCCCTTGATTGCCCCCTAGTTAACCCTCTCACCACTGATCACCGTATAACTGTTACGGGTGACGCTTGTTAGTTCGTTTTTTTTTTATAGTGTCAGGGCACCCGCCGTTTATTACCTAATAAAGGTTTAGCCCCCTGATCGCCCAGCGGTGATATGCGTCACCCCAGGCAGCGTCAGGTTAGCGTCAGTACTGCTAACACCCACGCACGCAGCATACGCCTCCCTTAGTGGTATAGTATCTGAACGGATCAATATTTGATCCAATCAGATCTATACTAGCGTCCTCAGCAGTTTAGGGTTCCCAAAAATGCAGTGTTAGTGGGATCAGCCCAGATACCTAGCACCTGCGTTTTGCCCCTCCGCCCGGCCCAGCCCAGCCCACCCAAGTGCAGTATCGATCGATCACTGTCACTTACAAAACGCTAAATGCATAACTGCAGCGTTTGCAGAGTCAGGCCTGATCCCTGCGATCGCTAACAGTTTTTTTTGGTAGCGTTTTGGTGAACTGGCAAGCACCAGCCCCAGGCAGTGTCAGGTTAGTGCCAGTAGCGCTAACACCCACGCACGCACCGTACACCTCCCTTAGTGGTATAGTATCTGAATGGATCAATATCTGATCCGATCAGATTTGGGTTCCCAAAAACGCAGTGTTAGCGGGATCAGCCCAGATACCTGCTAGCACCTGCGTTTTGCCCCTCCGCCCGGCCCAGCCCAGCCCACCCAAGTGCAGTATCAATCGATCACTGTCACTTACAAAACACTAAATGCATAACTGCAGCATTCGCAGAGTCAGGCCTGATCCCTGCGACCGGTAACAGTTTTTTTGGTAGCGTTTTGGTGAACTGGCAAGCACCAGCGGCCTAGTACACCCCGGTCGTAGTCAAACCAGCACTGCAGTAACACTTGGTGATGTGGCAAGTCCCATAAGTGCAGTTCAAGCTGGCGAGGTGGCAAGCACAAGTAGTGTCCCGCTGCCACCAAGAAGAAGACAAACACAGGCCCGTCATGCCCATAATGCTCTTCCTGCTCAATTCGCCAATCCTAATTGGGAACCCACCACTTCTGCAGCGCCCGTACTTCCCCCATTCACATCCCCAACCAAATGCAGTCGGCTGCATGAGAGGCATTTTCTTTATGTCCTCCCGAGTACCCCTACCCAAGGAACCCCCCAAAAAAAGATGTTGTGTCTGCAGCAAGCGCGGATATAGGCGTGACACCCACTATTATTGTCCCTTCTGTCCTGACAATCCTGGTCTTTGCATTGGTGAATGTTTTGAACGCTACCATGCACTAGTTGAGTATTAGCGTAGGGTACAGCATTGCACAGACTAGGCACACTTTCACAGGGTCTCCCAAGATGCCATCGCATTTTGAGAGACCTGAACCTGGAACCGGTTACAGTTATAAAAGTTACAATTACAAAAAAAAGTGTAAAAAAAAAATATATAAAATAAAAAAAAATAGTTGTTGTTTTTTTGTTCTCTCTCTCTCTATTCTCTCTCTATTGTTCTGCTTTTTTACTGTATTCTATTCTGCAATGTTTTATTTTTATTATGTTTTATCATGTTTGCTTTTCAGGTATGCAATTTTTTATACTTTACCGTTTACTGTGTTTTATTGTTAACCATTTTTTTGTCTTCAGGTACGCCATTCACGACTTTGAGTGGTTATACCAGAATGATGCCCGCAGGTTTAGGTATCATCTTGGTATCATTCTTTTCAGCCAGCGGTCAGCTTTCATGTAAAAGCAATCCTAGCAGCTAATTAGCCTCTAGACTGCTTTTACAAGCAGTGGGAGGGAATGCCCCCCCACCGTCTTCTGTGTTTTTCTCTGGCTCTCCTTTCTCAACAGGGCACCTGAGAATGCAGCCGGTGATTCAGCCAGCTGACCATAGAGCTGATCAGAGACCAGAGTGGCTCCAAACATTATGGCCTAAGAAACCGGAAGCTACGAGCATTTCATGACTTAGATTTCGCCGGATGTAAACAGCGCCATTGGGAAATTGGGAAAGCATTTTATCACACCGATCTTGGTGTGGTCAGATGCTTTGAGGGCAGAGGAGAGATCTAGGGTCTAATAGACCCCAATTTTTTCAAAAAAGAGTACCTGTCACTACCTATTGCTATCATAGGGGATATTTACATTCTCTGAGATAACAATAAAAATGATAAAAAAAAAAATGAAAGGAACAGTTTAAAAATACGATAAAAAAGCAAAAAAGTAATAAAAAAAAAAAAAAGCACCCCTGTCGCCCCCTGCTCTCGCGCTTAGGCGAACGCAAGCGTCGGTCTGTCGTCAAATGTAAACAGCAATTGCACCATGCATGTGAGGTATCACCGCGAAGGTCAGATCGAGGGCAGCAATTTTAGCAGCAGACCTCCTCTGTAAATCTAAAGTGGTAACCTGTAAAGGCTTTTAAAGGCTTTTAAAAATGTACTTACTTTGTTGCCACCGCACGTTTGTGTGCAATTGTAAAGCATGTCATGTTTGGTATTCATGTACTCGGCCTAAGATCATCTTTTTTATTTCATCAAACATGTGGGCAATATAGTGTGTTTTAGTGCATTAAAATTTTAAAAAGCGTGTTTTTTTCCCAAAATCGCTGCGCAAATACTGTGTGAAAAAAAAAAAATGAAACACCCACCATCTGTAGGGCATTTGCTTTAAAAAAATATATAATGTTTGGGGGTTCAAAGTAATTTTCTTGCAAAAAAAATTATTTCTTCATGTAAACAAAAAGTGTCAGAAAGGGCTTTGTCTTCAAGTGGTTAGAAGAGTGGGTGATGTGTGACATAAGCTTCTAAATGTTGTGCATAAAATTCCAGGACAGTTCAAAACCTCCCCAAATGACCCCATTTTGGAAAGTAGACACCCCAAGCTATTTGCTGAGAGGCATGTCGAGTCCATGGAATATTTTATATTGTGACACAAGCTGCGGAAAAGAGACAATTTTTTTTTTTTTTTTTTGCACAAAGTTGTCACTAAATGATATATTGCTAAAACATGCCATGAGAATATGTGAAATTACACCCCAAAATACATTCTGTTGCTTCTCCTGAGTACGGGGATACCCCATGTGTGAGACTTTGGGTGCCTAGCTGCGTACAGGACCCCGACAACCAAGCACTGCCTTCAGGCTTTCTAAGTGCATAAATTTTTGATTTCACTCTTCACTGCCTATCACAGTTTCGGAGGCCATGGAATGCCCAGGTGGCACAATTCCCCCCCCCCCCCCAAATGACCCTATTTTGGAAAGTAGACACCCCAAGCTATTTGCTGAGAGGTATAGTGAGTATTTTTCAAACCTCACTTTTTGTCACAAAGTTTTGAAAATTGAAAAAAGAAAAAAAAAAAGTTTTTTCTTGACTTTCTTAATTTTCAAAAACAAATGAGAGCTGCAAAATACTCACCATGCCTCTCAGCAAATAGCTTGGGGTGTCTACTTTCCAAAATGGGGTCATTTGGGGGGGTTTGTGCCACCTGGGCATTCCATGGCCTCCGAAACTATGATAGGCAGTGAAGTGTGAAATAAAAAATTTACACCCTTAGAAATCCTGAAGGCGGTGATTGGTTTTCTGGGCCCCGTACGCGGCTAGGAGCCCAAAAAGTCCCACACATGTGGTATCCCCATACTCAGGAGAAGCAGCTAAATGTATTTTGGGGTGCAATTCCACATAGCCCATGGCCTATGTGAGCAATATATCATTTAGTGACAACTTTCTGCAAAAAAAAAAAAAAATTGTCACTTTCCCGCAACTTGTGTCAAAATATTAAATATTCCATGGACTCAACATGCCTCTCAGCAAATAGCTTGGGGTGTCTACTTTCCAAAATGGGGTCATTTGAGGGGGTTTTGTGCCATCGGGACATTTTATGGCCTTCAAAACTGTGATAGGTAGTGAGGAATGAAATCAAAAATTTACGCCCTTAGAAATCCTGATTGGTTTTCGGGGCCCCGTACGCGGCTAGGTTCCCAAAAAGTCCCACACATGTGGTATCCCCGTACTCAGGAGAAGCAGCTGAATGTATTTTGGGGTGCAATTCCACATATGCCCATGGCCTGTGTGAGCAATTTATAATTTAGTGACAACTTTATGTAATTTTTTTTTTTTGTCATTATTCAATCACTTGAGACAAAAAAATTGATATTCAATGGGCTCAACATGCCTCTCAGCAATTTCCTTGGGGTGTCTACTCTCCAAAATGGGGTCATTTGGGGGGGGGGTTTGTACTGCCCTGCCATTTTAGCACCTCAAGAAATGACATAGGCAGTCATAAACTAAAAGCTGTGTAAATTCCAGAAAATGTACCCTAGCTTGTAGACGCTATAACTTTTGCGCAAACCAATAAATATACGCATATTGACATTTTTTTTTTACCAAAGACATGTGGCCGAATACATTTTGGCCTAAATGTATGACCAAAATTGAGTTTATTGGAATTTTTTTTATAACAAAAAGTAGAAAATATCATTTTTTTTCAAAATTTTCGCTCTTTTTCCGTTTATAGCGCAAAAAATAAAAACCGCAGAGGTGGTCAAATACCATCAAAAGAAAGCTCTATTTGTGGGAAGAAAAGGACGCAAATTTCGATTGGGTACAGCATTGCATGACCGCGCAATTAGCAGTTAAAGCGATGCAGTGCCAAATTGTAAAAAGTGCTCTGGTCAAGAAGGGGGTAAATCCTTCCGGGGCTGAAGTTTTAAAAATCACTGCTCCCGAAAAAACAACCATTTTTAAAACTTTTTTTTTGCATTGATACATGTCCCCTGCGGCAGGACCCAGGTCCCCAAACACTTTTTAAGACAATAACTTGCATATTAACCTCTAAAATTAGCACTTTAGGTTTCTCCCATGGAATCTTAAAGGGTGTTCCGCGGCCTTTCGAATTTGCCACGAACACCCCAAATTGTTCACTGTCCAGCAAACTCATTTTCAACTCGTACAGATATCCCATCCCTACTCTTGATAATGGAAAGTGGTGTAGGACCCCAACGATAGGCCTCAGTAGAGCCCTGCTCATGCGGTAATGCAAGCCAGCGAAACGCTGCGCTTCAGCTCAGCTGGATCTGGCGTGGACATGTGAAGAGCAGCCTCTAGGCTGCCGCTGGACAGTCAGAAGTAGCTGCCAGTGGATGCTCCTTCACCCACATGCAATGACTCCCTCTCTCTCTCTCTCTCTCTCTCTCTCACCTGTAGCACAGGCTGCAACTCGGCCACAGCACACACTGACACAGAGTCACTTTCTTCCAGGGACGTGCGGTGATGTCAGTGGCTGGTGAGGCACTGGCTAGTATCAGAGCCAGATACACACAGGTTACATACACCGCGATTAGGGATGAGCCGAACACCCCCCTGTTCGGTTCGCACCAGAACATGCAAACAGGAAAAAAGTTCGCTCGAACACGCAAACACTATTAAAGTCTATGGGACACGAACATGAATAATCAAAAGTGCTAATTTTAAAGGCTTATATGCAAGTTATTGTCATAAAAAGTGTTTGGGGACCCGGATCCTGCCCCAGGGGACATGGATCAATGCAAAAAAAAGTTTTAAAAACGGCCGTTTTTTTCAGGAGCAGTGATTTTAATAATGCTTAAAGTGAAACAATAAAAGTGTAATATCCCTTTAAATTTCGTACCTGGGGGGTGTCTATAATATGCCTGTAAAGGGGCGCATGTTTCCCGTGTTTAGAACAGTCTGACAGCAAAATGACATTTGGAAGGAAAAAACCCATTTAAAACTACCCCCGGCTATTGCATTGCCAACAATACACATAGAAGTTCATTGATAAATACGGCATGGGAATTCCCCACAGGGAAACCCCTTACCAAAATTAAAAAAAAAAAAAATGACGTGGGAGTCCCCCTAAATTCCATACCAGGTCCTTCAGGTCTGGTATGGATATTAAGGGGAACCCCGGCCAAAATTTAAAAAAAAAAAAATGACGTGGGGTTCCCCCTAAATTCCATACCAGACCCTTCAGGTCTGGTATGGATTTTAAGGGGAACCCCGCGCCAAAAACCCCCCAAAAACAGACCCTTATCCGATCACGCAACCTGGCAGGCCGCAGGAAAAGAGGGGGGGACGAGAGTGCGGCCACCCCCCCTCCTGAACCGTACCAGGCCACATGCCCTCAACATTGGGAGGGTGCTTTGGGGTAGCCCCCCAAAACACCTTGTCCCCATGTTGATGAGGACAAGGGCCTCATCCCCACAACCCTGGCCGGTGGTTGTGGGGGCCTGCGGGCGGGGGGCTTATCGGAATCTGGAAGCCCCCTTTAACAAGGGGACCCCCCAGATCCCGGCCCCCCCCTATGTGAAATGGTAAGGGGGTACTTACCCCTACCATTTCACTAAAAAACTGTCAAAAATGTTAAAAATGACAAGAGACAGTTTTTGACAATTCCTTTATTTAAATGCTTCTTCCTTCTTCTATCTTCCTTCATCTTCTTCTTCTTCTGGTTCTTCTGGCTCTTCTGGTTCTTCGTCCGGCGTTCTCGTCCAGCATCTTCTCCACGGCGTCTTCTATCTTCTTCTCCTCGGGCCGCTCCGCACCCATGGCATGGGGGGAGGCTTCCTCTCTTCTCTTCATCTTCTTCTTCATCCTCTTCTCTTCTTCCTTCTTCTCTTCTTCATTTTCTTCTCCGGGCCACTCCGCACCCATGCTGGCATGGAGGGAGGCTCCCGCTGTGTGACGGCGTCTCCTCGTCTGACGGTTCTTAAATAATGGGGGGCGGGGCCACCCGGTGACCCCGACCCCCTCTGACGCACGGTGACTTGATGGGACTTCCCTGTGACGTCACGGGGAATGCCACAGGGAAGTCCTGTCATGTCCCGTGCGTCAGAGGGGGCGGCCCTGCCCCCCATTATTTAAGAACCGTCAGACAAGGAGACGCCATCACACAGCGGGAGCCTACCTCCATGCCAGCATGGATGCGAAGCGGCCCGGAGAAGAAAATGAAGAAGAGAAGAAGGAAGAAGAGAAGAGGATGAAGAAGAAGATGAAGAGAAGAGCGGGAGCCTCCCCCCATGCCATGGGTGCGGAGCGGCCCGAGGAGAAGAAGATAGAAGATGCCGCGGAGGAGATGCTGGACAAGAACGCCGGAGGAAGAACCAGAAGAGCCAGAAGAAGAAGAAGATGAAGGAAGATAGAAGAAAGAAGAAGCAGGAATTGTAAGTACCCTCTTACTATTTCACACAGGGGGGGGTGGGATCTGGGGGTCCCCTTGTTAAAGGGGGCTTCCAGATTCCGATAAGCCCCCTGTCCGCAGACCCCCAGGCATGTGGCCTGGTACGGTTCAGGAGGGGGGGCACTCTCGTCCCCCCTCTTTTCCTGCGGCCTGCCAGGTTGCGTGCTCAGATAAGGGTCTGGTATGGATTCTTGGAGGGACCCCACACCGTTTTTTTTTTTTTTTTTTGGCGCGGGGTTCCCCTTAAAATCCATACCAGACCTGAAGGGTCTGGTATGGAATTTAGGGGGAAACCCACGTCATTTTTTTTTTTATTTTGGCGGGGGTTCCCCTTAATATCCATACCAGACCTGAAGGGCCTGGTATGGAATTTAGGGGGACTCCCACGTCATTTTTTTTTTTTAATTTTGGTTTGGGGTTTCCCTGTGGGGAATTCCCATGTCATTTTTATCAATGAACTTCTATGTGTATTGTCGGCAATGCAATAGCCGCGGGTAGTTTTAAATGGGTTTTTTCCTTCCAAATGTCATTTTGCTGTCAGACTGTTCTAAACACGGGAAACATGCGCCCCTTTACAGGCATACTATAGACACCCCCCAGGTACGAAATTTAAAGGGATATTACACTTTTATTGTTTGACTTTAAGCATTATTAAAATCACTGCTCCTGAAAAAACGGCCATTTTTAAAACTTTTTTTTGCATTGATCCTTGTCCCCTGGGGCAGGACCCGGGTCCCCAAACACTTTTTATGACAATAACTTGCATATAAGCCTTTAAAATTAGCACTTTTGATTTCTCCCATAGACTTTTAAAGGGTGTTCTGCGGCATTCGAATTTGCCGCGAACACCCCAAATTGTTCGCTGTTCGGCGAACTTGCGAACAGCTAATGTTCGAGTCGAACATGAGTTCGACTCGAACTCGAAGCTCATCCCTAACCGCGATTGTTAGAGCAAGAGAAATAAAATAATTCTAGCACTAGACCTCCTCTGTAACTCTGAACATGTAACCTGTAAACATTTTTAAAGCATCTCCTGTGGAGATTTTTAAACACTTTAATACCAGGCACTTATGCCCCTTGCTGCCCAGGACAATTTTCAGCTTTCAGCGCTGTCACACTTTGAATGGCACTGATGAGGAGGCACTGATATGTAGAACTGATGGACAATGATAGGCGGCACTGATATGCATCACTGATGGGCACCAATAGGCGGCACTGACATGCAGCACTGATGGGCACTGATAGGCGGCACTGATGGGCACTGACAGGCAGCTGTGGTGGGCACTGACAGGTGGCTGTGATGGGCACTGACAGGCGGCTGTGATGGGCACTAACAGGCGGCACTGATTGACACTGATAGGCGGTATTAATTGGCACTGACAGGTGGCACTGATGAGCAGCACTGATGATGCAGTACTGATAAGTACTGACAGGTGTTACTTCTGGGCAGTGATTGGCACTGTGGGTGGGCACTGGCAGAATTTATTGTTTTTACATTGCTGGGCACTGGTTGGCACGTGATTGGTACATTTGAGGGGGCTGTGCTGATAATCAATGTGCTGATTATCAGCACAGACCCCCCCCCCCCCTCTGACAGGGAGAGCCACTGATCAGCTCTCCCTGTCAGCGCGAACTGAGGAATGCCGTTTACCGGCACTTCCTGGTTCACACGATAATCAGCTGTGATTGGTCACAGCTGATCACGTGGTAAGAAGCCTCTGACAGAGGCTTCTTATAACGTTCTGAGATGCGGACACTAGACTGACACTAGTGTTCTCTGCGCTACACGCCCCTATGGGAGTGCGCCGGCATGTTATCCAGCTGGATGTCATATGATGCCCAGTCAGGATAGCAGAACCACTTCCCGGCCGTCATTCTGCATATGGCGGGCGGGAAGTGGTAAAGTACTGAAGTTTGGCGCCATTCCACAAGGTGTGGCAGGTTAGTTATCTATTTACTCGGCGTAACATCATCTTACACATTATACAAAAAAAAATTGCGTTAACTTTAATGTTTTGTTTTTTTATTCATGAAACTGTTTTTTCCAATAAAGACGCGTTTGAAAAATAGCTGCGCAAATACCGTGTAACACAAAAAGTTGCAACGACCACCATTTTATTCCCTAGGGTGTCTGATATAAAATATTTTATTATATACTTTATTTATATATTTTATTATATCGTTTCATGTGATAACACTTAAGAAATGACACTTGTCTACAATGTAAAGTAGTGAGTGTACAGCTTGTATAACAGTGTAAATTTGCTGTCCCCTCCAAATAACTCAACACACAGCCAATAATGTCTAAACTGCTGGCAACAAAAGTGAGTACACCCCAAGGGAAATGCCCACATTGGGCCCAAAGTGTCAATATTTTGTGTGGCCACCATTATTTTCCAGCACTGCCTTAACCCTCTTGGGCATGGAGTTCACCAGAGCTTCACAGGTTGCCACTGGAGTCCTCTTCCACTTCTCCATAACAACATCACAGAGCTGGTGGATGTTAGAGACCTTGCGCTCCCCCACCTTTCGTTTGAATATACCCCACAGATGCTCAATAGGGTTTAGGTCTGGAGACATGCTTGGCCAGTCCATCACCTTTACCCTCAGCTTCTTAAGCAAGGCAGTGGTTGTCTTGTAGGTGTGTTTGGGATTGTTATCATGTTGGAATTCTACCTTGTGGCCCAGTCTCCGAAGGGAGGGGATCATGCTCTGCTTCAGTATGTCACAGTACATGTTGGTATTCCTGGTTCCCTCAATGAACTGTAGCTCCCCAGTGCCAGCAGCCCTCATGCAGCCCAAGATAATGACACTGCCACCACCATGCTTGACTGTAAGCAAGACACACTTGTCTTTGTACTCCTCACCTGGTTTCCGCCACACACGCTTGACACCATCTGAACCAAATAGTTTTATCTTGGTCTCATCAGACCACAGGACATGGTTCCAGTAATCCATGTCCTTAGTCTACTTGTAGTCAGCAGACTGTTTGGCTTCCTTGTGCATCATCTTTAGAAGAGGCTTCCTTCTGGGATGACAGCCATGCAGACCAATTTGATGGAGTGTGCGGCGGATGGTCTGAGCACTGACAGGCTGATACCCCTACCCTTTAATCTCAGCAGCAATGCTGGCAGCACTCAAACATCTATTTCCCAAAGACAACCTCTGGATATGACGCTGAGCACGTGCACTTAACTGCTTTGGTCGACCATGGCGAGGCCTGTTCTGAGTGGAACGTGTCCTGTTAAACCACTGTATGGTCTTGGCCAGCATGTTGCAGCTCAGTTTCAGAGTCTTGGCAATCTTCTTATAGCCTAGGCTATCTTTATGTAGAGCAACAATTCATTTTTTCAGATCCTCAGAGAATTCTTTGCATGAGGTGCCACGTTGAACTTCCAGTGACCAGTATGAGAGAGTGAGAGCGATAACAACAAATTTAACATACCTGCTCCCTATTCACACCTGAGACCTTGTAATATTAACGAGTAGGGATGAGCTTTCTGTTCGGGTAGAACATGAGTTCGACTTGAACATTGGCTGTTCGCCCGTTCGTCGAAAACTGAACATTATGGGCCATTTGTGACAAATTTGAGCAGCTCGTAATGGCCCATTATGCACTGCGGGAGCGAAGTGCATTGCTGTATGATGATTTGCCAAAGCATGCACCATGACCTGCATGCTTTGGCCAATCCCAGCACCCTCAGCTAAGAGAGCCATAATTGGCCAAAGGCAGGGTGCCTTTGACCAATCATGGCTCAGGAGGACTAAGTCCACGCCCCACACTATATAAGGCTGCCTGCACGTCGGCCCCATGTAGTGTGTTGTTGGCATGGATGGAGAGAGAGAGTCATTTAGATTGAGCAGGCATAAAGGTTATTTAGTTAGCTGCAGTGTATTTAATATATATGTAGCGGTACCCCCATAGGGGCTGCTGAGTTGGTTATAGCTATCCGCCAATCACCCTGCTGCCAACCTCCCATGCACCATTTTCATAGACACTAAACAGTCATTTGAATCCAATTTTGTTGCTTTTATTTGCATGATAAACTTAGATGAAACTGAGGGGAAATATGAGATGCCCCTGATACAGAGATTCTTAAGATTACTTATGGCCTTGGCCTTTATCTTGAGTTTTCCCTGTATTAACTTCTTTAGTTGTGCAAATTCTTTACTGCATAATTACTGAGTTGCTAGCTTCACTTCCAATGGAACAAGAGGAATCACTCTGAATAATCCCTACGTGTAGACTAAAATGATAATGTCTCTTTGACCCAAAGAACCAAAGGTGCACACAGCTTCCTATTCCAGCTTCTATGAATCAGACAGTCACTTAGTCTTTGGAAATTAATACCAATGTGCTAACCAGGCC
Organism: Aquarana catesbeiana; assembly: GCF_042186555.1. NCBI lineage: Eukaryota > Metazoa > Chordata > Amphibia > Anura > Ranidae > Aquarana > Aquarana catesbeiana. Next base: position 938,016,632 of record NC_133324.1, read on the forward strand.
CGAGATGACACGGCATCTCTCCCCGATGACCCATCACACAGCAATAAACGGACTACTACTTTCAGCCAGTCTATTCTCAATAATGCTTTGCTCCCCAGCCACTCAGCATTCTACACTACTTTGACCAGTTTTTCTCTTGCTTCTTTTACGTTGCACTGACCTGCCCCTTTGTATCAAAATCCTGTGTTTCCCAATCACAGAAATCTGATATGCTGATCTACTTCCACCACTTTACTCCTACTTCCTTTACTTGATCTCCTTCACATTAAAGTCCTGTGTCCCCAGCCTATATGGGAGGCCTGCTCCCTACCAATGTAAGTTAATGATTGGACAGGGCCCCCCACATGAGCTGCCTGCCACTCAGGTTTCAGGTCCAATCTCCTTTCCAGAACAGTCCATCTGAAAGCAGAGAAGGCATCTCTGAGCCAAAGCACAGGTGGCCACACCCTTCACTATACTAAAACTCCCACTCCCAGATCAAAACAACCAGGCCTGAAATGAAAACACAGGCCTGGATAAATGTATCTGTATCTGAGCCACTAGAAAAATACTAATATAGCACCTACCTGTAAGTAGAGGGTGCTACATTTATATACAGACAGTCTCATATATATATATATATATATATATATATATATCCACTCAGGGCTTTTTTTCTTAGAGAATAGGTGCAGGAGCTCACCCTCCCAACCCAACTCCCCTCCCCCAACCACGCCCAAACTCCACCCCCAGCCACACCTTGTTTAGAAGGGAGAAGTACTGCGGCATCAAATAACTGTAATAAGTTAAGGATTAGAACTGCATATCACACAAGGCACGTGGTTCAGGAATGTGTATTGTGCAGTGGTGAGAAGTGAGTATCATACAAGGCACAGAAAAAAAATCAGCGAAAAGGACAGTACTTACATTCAATCCAAAGCATCCCTTGTGCTCAGGTATATGCAGCATATAGCCCTGTGTACAGAGTGCAAGGGTCAGGAATAGGTAACAGAGGGTATCACACAGAGTGCAGTGGTAAAACGTATGTAATATGCAGACCAGCATACAGAATGCAGGGCTCAGGAGTATGTAACGCAAAACCCATTGTACAGAATACAGCATGCAGTAGTACCATCCCAAGGCCTTTAATATGTGACATATAGCCATGCATTACATTGTCTTGCTCACTGAACTCTGCGTGTGTTACTGTCCCCCATCCCTGGTCTTCCCCAAGCAAAAATCCCCCTTCCCTCAAATATCCTACCTCTGTGTCCCCTCTTCCACAGCTCACCTTTGCCCCCCCCCCCCCCCCTCCATCAACATCTCACTTCTGCACCCCTACAACCACAGCTTACATCCCCAATCCACAACTCACCTCTGCATCCCCATCCACATATTATCTCTGCACCCCATCTAAAGCTCACCTTAATCCACAACTCTCACCTTTGCCACCACCACATGTTTCACTTCTCCACCCCCAGCTTCCCTCATGGCTCTCACCCCTGCACAACCTGCCCCACCCTCCACAGCTCTCACTTTGCACAACCTACCTTCTGCAGCTCTCCCCTCTGCACAGAGCTCCCCCTTCCCAGTTCTCCTCTCCCTATCTGCATAAATCTAACCCCCATCCAAACTTTCCCAGTTCTCCTCTCTGCACACATCCCCCCAGCTCTCCTCCACGTACAAATCCCCTCTCTGCACACATCCCCCGCTCTCCTCCATGTACAAATCCCCCCCAGATCCCCTCTCTGCACACATCTCCCCAGATCCTCTCTCTGCACACATCCCCCCAGATCCCCTCTCTTCACACATCCCCCCCAGATCCCCTCTCTGCACACATCCCCCCAGATCCCCTCTCTGCACACATCTCCCCAGATCCCCTCTCTGCACACATCCCCCCAGATCCCCTCTCTTCACACATCCCCCCCAGATCCCCTCTCTGCACACATCCCCCCAGATCCCCTTTCTGCACACATCCCCCCAGATCCCCTCTCTGCACACATCCCCCCAGATCCCCTCTCTGCATACATCCCCCCAGATCCCCTCTCTGCACACATCCCCACAGATCTCCTCTCTGCACACATCCCCCAGATCCTCTCTCTGCACACATCCCCTCAGATACCCCCTCTGAACACATCCCCCCAGATCCCCTCTCTGCACACATCCCCCCAGATTCCCTTTCTGCAGACATCCCCCCAGATCCCCTCTCTGCACAAATCCCCCAGATTCCCTCTCTGCACACATTCCCCAGATCCTCTCTCTTCACACATCCCCTCAGATCCCCCCTCTGAACACATCCCACCAGATCCCCTCTCTGCACACATCACCCCAGATCCCCTCTCTGCACACATCCCCCCCATATTCCCTCTCTGCACACATCCCCCCAGATCCCCTCTCTGCACACATCCCCCCCAGATCCCCTATCTGCACACATCCCCCCCAGATCCCCTCTCTACACACATCCCCTCAGATCCCCTCTCTGCAAACATCCCCCCAGATCCCCTCTCTGCACACATCCCCCAGATCCCCTCTCTGCACACATCCCCTCAGATCCCCACTCTACACACATCCCCCCAGATCCCCTCTCTGCACACATCCCCCAGATCCCCTGTCTGCACACATCCCCTCAGATCCCCTCTGTGCACACATCCCCCCAGATCCCCTGTCTGCACACCCCCCCCCAGATCCTCTCTCTGCACACATCCCCCTCAGATCCTCTCTCTGCACACATCCCCCCAGATCCTCTCTCTGCACACATCCCCCCAGATCCCCTCTCTGCACGCACACCCCCAGATCCCCTCTCTGCACACATCCCCCAGATTCCCTCTCTGCATACATCCCCCCAGATCCCCTCTCTGCACACATCCCCCCAGATCCCCTGTCTGCACACATCCCCCCAGATCCCCTCTCTGCACACATCCCCCCAGATCTCCTCTCTGCACACATCCCCCAGATCCCCTCTCTGCACACATCCCCCAGATCCCCTCTCTGCACACATCCCCGCAGATCTCCTCTCTGCACACATCCCCCTAGGTCCCCTCTCTGCACACATCACTTCAGATCCCCTCTCTGCACACATCCCCCCAGATCCCCTACCTGCACACATCCCCCCAGATCCCCTCTCTGGCACCATGCACCCATAGTGCAGTTGCTACTACTACCTTTCTGGTAGTGTACAAAGTATACAATACAGTGCACCCATATTTGCTATTACACTTCTGTTGGTGTACACAATATCGTGCACCTCTAGTGCAGTTGCTACTAATTTTCTGGTGGTGTACACAATACGGTACACCCATAGTTGTTATTTCACTTCTATTGGTGTACACAGTACCTTGCACCCATAGTGCAGTTGCTACTACTTTTCTGGTGGTGTACACAGTACACAATACAGTGCACCCATAGTTGTTATTACACTTCTGTTGGTGTACACAGTACCGTGCACTCCTAGTGCACTTGCTACTACTTTTCTGGTGGTGTACACAGTACACAATTAGGGATGAGCTTCGAGTTTGAGTCTAATTCATGTTTGACTCGAACATCGGCTGTTTGCCAGTTCGCCGAACAGTGAACAATTTGGGGTGTTTGCAGCAAATTCGAATGCCACGGAACACCCTTTAAAAGTCTATGGGAGAAATCAAAAGTGCTAATTTTAAAGGCTTATATGCATGGTATTGTCATAAAAAGTGTTTGGGGACCTGGGTCCTGCCCCAGGGGACATGGATCAATGCAAAAAAAAGTTTTAAAAACGGCCATTTTTTCGGGAGCAACGATTTTAATAATGCTTAAAGTGAAACAATAAAAGTGTAATATCCCTTTAAATTTCGTACCTGGGGGGTGTCTATAGTATGCCTGTGAAGGGGCACATGTTTCCCGTGTTTAGAACAGTCTGACAGCAAAATGACATTTCAAAGGAAAAAAAGTCATTTAAAACTACCCGGTCCGACAATACACATAAAAGTTCATTGATAAAAACGTCATGGGAATTCCCCACAGGGGAACCCCGAACCAAAATTTAAAAAAAAAAAATGACGTGGGGGTCCCCCTAAATTCCATACCAGGCCCTTCAGGTCTGGTATGGATTTTAAGTGGAACCCCGCGCCAAAATTTAAAAGAAAAACGGCGTGGGGTCCCCCCAAAGATCCATACCAGACCCTTATCCGAGCATGCAACCTGGCAGGCTGTGAGAAAAGAGGGGGAAGCGAGAGAGCGCCCCCCCCTCCTGAACCGTACCAGGCCACATGCCCTCAACATTGGGAGGGTGCTTTGGGGTAGCCCCCCAAAACACCTTGTCCCCATGTTGATGGGGAAAAAGGCCTCATCCCCACAACCCTTGCCCGGTGGTTGTGGGGTCTGCGGGCGGGGGGCTTATCGGAATCTGGAAGCCCCCTTTAACAAGGGGACCCCCAGATCCCGGCCCTCCCCCCTCTGTGAAATGGTCCTACCATTTCACAAAAAAACTGTCAAAAATGTTAAAAATGACAAGAGACAGTTTTTGACAATTCCTTTAAATGCTTCTTCTTCCTTCTATCTTCTTTCTTCTATCTTCTATCTTCCTTTGGTTTCTTCTTCTATCTTCTTTTTCTTCTGGTTCTTCTGGTTCTTCCTCCGGTGTTCTCTCCGGCATCTCCTCCCCGGCGCCTTCTTATCTTCTTCTCCTCGGGCCTCTCCGCATCTATAATGGCATGGAGGGAGGCTCCCGCTGTGTGAAGCTTCTCTCTTCATCTCTTTCTTCATCTTTTCCTCTTCATCTTCTTCTCTTCATCTTCTTGTCTTCATCTTCTTTTCGGGCCGCTCCGCATCCATGATGGCATGGAGGGAGGCTCCCGCTGTGTGACACTTCTCCTCTTCTGCCAGGTCTTAAATAACGGGGGGCCACCCGGTGACCCCGCCCCCCTCTGACGCATGGGGACTTGACGGGGACTTCCCTGTGGCATTTCCTGTGATGTCAGAAGGGGGCGGGGTTATGTAACGGGTGACCCTGCCCCCTCTGACATCATGGGGAATGCCACAGGGAAGTCCCCGTCAAGTCCCCATGTGACAGAGGGGGCGGGGTCACCGGGTGGCCTCGCCCCCGTTATTTAAGAACCGGCAGAAGAGGAGAAGCGTCACACAGCGGGAGCCTCCCTCCATGCCATCATGGATGCGGAGCGGCCCGAAAAGAAGATGAAGACAAGAAGATGAAGAGAAGAAGATGAAGAGGAAAAGATGAAGAAAAAGATGAAGAGAGAAGCCTCACACAGCGGGAGCCTCCCTCCATGCCATTATGGATGCGGAGCGGCCTGAGGAGAAGAAGATAAGAAGGCGCCGCGGAGGAGATGCCGGAGAAAACACGGGAGGAAGAGCCAGAAGAACCAGATGAAAAAGAAGATGGAGGAAGAAACCGAAGGAAGATAGAAGATAGAAGAAAGAAGATAGAAGAAAGAAGAAGCATTTAAATAAAGGGATTGTCAAAAACTGTCTCTTGTCATTTTTAACATTTTTGACAGTTTTTTTGTGAAATGGTAGGGATACTTTTGTACCCCCTTACCATTTCACACAGGGGGGAGGGCCGGGATCTGGTAATCCGATAAGCCCCCCACCCGCAGACCCCCACAACCACCGGGCAAGGGTTGTGGGGATGAGGCCCTTGTCCCCATCAACATGGGGACAAGGTGTTTTGGGGGGCTACCCCAAAGCACCCTTCCAAAGTTGAGGGCATGTGGCCTGGTACGGTTCAGGAGGGGGGGCGCTCTCTCATCCTCCCTCTTTTCCTGCGGCCTGCCAGGTTGCATGCTCGGATAAGGGTCTGGTATGGATTTTTGGAGGGACCCCACGCTGTTTTTTTTTTATTTTGTCGCGGGGTTCCCCTTAAAATCCGTACCAGACCAGATTTCTCCTCTGAGCCAGCGTTGCTCTGTAGGCGTTCAAGGGGTTACACAAGAACTCAGGCAAAAAGATGCCATGCTGTGCTTGAGTTGGTCTGCTTAGGGGACAGGAGCCACACTGGGACAGAGATTCTGTCAGCTCTACAGGGGCAGGCTCAGAGGTGGTTGACGCCACGCCAGCTTCAGCCAGGAATGGTTGTGCGCGACAATGGCACCAACCTCCTCTCTGCACTCCAACAGGGAAACTTGACCCATGTTCCCTGTTTGGCTCACATCCTGAAATTGGTGGTGCAGCAGTTCTTGAGCAGGTACCCTGGCTTACAGGATCTCCTGAGGCAGGCCAGGAAAGTCTGTGGTCATTTCCGACGGTCATATAATGCCAGTGCTCGACTGACTGACATTCAAAGAGAATGTAACCTGCCCAAATTTGTGACATGCCTACTAGGTGTAACTCAACGTTGGCAATGCTGCAGTGGCTGTACACGCAGCACAGAACAGGTTCAGGGGAGGTTGGCTTTTTTTCGCCACGCCAGTGGCTACTGATCAAGGATGCATGCGCTGTCCTGTCACCATTTGATGAGGCCACGAGAATGGTGAGCAGTGACAGTGCATGCATCAGTGATACTGTCCCTCTTGTCTTCCTGTTGGAATAATGGACAGGGCACTTGAGGCAGAAAAGCGGGAGGAAGAGGAGGACTTCCTTGCCTCTCAAGGCCCCCTTTATCCAGATACTAGTATTCCTGCAGGCCCGCCGATCACACAGGAAGAAGAAGAGGAGAAGGAATGTGTCAGCATGGAGGTGGAGGATAACACTCAGCATCAGCAGCAGTCTTCAAGGGATCTTTTGCAATCCCCAGAAACCCATGGAGTTGTACGTGACTGGGAGGAGGTGGTTGAGGATCATGTGATTCTTAGTGACCCAGAGGACTCAGGATCGAATGCCTCTGCAAACTTACGCTGCATGGCCTCCCTGATCCTGCAAAGCCTGCGAAAGGACCCTAGGATTTGTGGTATCAAGGAAAGGGATCATTACTGGCTAGCAAACCTTCTTGAGCCACATTACAAGGGTAAGTTTGCAGAACTTATCCAGCCTTCGCAGAGGGAGCAGAGGATGAAATATCTTCAGGAGGCCTTGCAGAAAGGTTTGTGCAATGCGTTTCCTGGGAGGTTACAGTTTCCTGGTGCTGGACAACGTGTTGCTGAGGCTTTGTTCAGTCACAGAAAGAGTGGTGGAGAAGGTGGCTGGCTGACCGATGCCTTCAGACAATTATTCAGTCCTCAGCGCCCAGGTCTGATTGGTTCCAGCAACCATCGCCAGCGCCTGAATTACATGGTGCAGGAATATCTAGGGGCAAGATCAGACTTGGAGACCTTTCCACCAGGACATCCACTTGGTTTCTGGGTCTTGAGGATGGACCACTGGCCAGAGCTTGCTCAATATGCAATTGAGCTACTGGCCTGTCCTGCATCCAGCGTTCTTTCTGAATGCCCATTCAGTGCTGCTGAAGGCTTTGTAACTGATCACAGAGTGCGCCTGCCCACAGACTCTGTTGATCGGCTCAAATTCATAAAAATGAATTAGTCTTGGATCACCAGCTACCAAGCTCCTGATGCTGATTAGGGATGAGCTTCGTGTTCGAGTCGAACCCATGTTTGCGACTCGAACATCGGCTGTTTGATCGTTCGTCGAATAGCGAACGATATGGGCCGTTCGCGCCAAATTCTTGTGGTGCGTCACGGCCCATAATTCACAGCAGCATCGCAGTGCATTGCTCGCTGATGATTGGCCAAGCATGCACTATGACCCGCATGCTTGGCCAATCACAGTGCGGTCGGTAGAGAGAGCTGTAATTATGTATTATGGCTCAGGGGGTTTAGAACACGCCCCACACTATATAAGGCTGCCTGCATGGCAGCCCTGTGTAGTGTGTTCCGACGTGCTTAGAGAGAGAGAGAGACAATGTCATTTCATTTGAGTTAGCTAGATTAGGCAGGACTGCCAGTGAGTTAGCTGCACTTACAGTGTATTGTGTATATATATGCATCCCAGGTGTTGTGTATATATATATATATATATATATATATATATATATATATATATATATATATATACACTGTATTCAGTTTAGCTAGATCCGTTCCTGTTATCTTCCTACTGACAGGCAGGCTTGTCTTGTTACAGTATTTACAGCTACCTGAAGAAAATTTCTGGTGTTCTTTTGATCCTATTAGTACCACAGTCAGGCAGCTAGACTATTTACAGTTAGTGCAGTGCGTTCTCCTCACAGTGTTCAGTTAAAGCTACAAGTTAGTTTAGTGTGACCTCTGCACAGTGTTCAGCTAAAACTACAAGTTAGTGTAATTCACAGTGTTCAGCTAAAGCTACAAGTTAGGGTAGTGCGTCCTGCTCACAGTGTTCAGCTAAAGCTACAAGTTAGTTTAGTGTGACCTCCTCACAGTGTTCAGCTAAAGCTACAAGTTGGTGTAGTGTGCCCTCCTCACAGTGTTCAGTGAAAACTACAAGTTAGTGTAGTGCGACCTCTGCACAGTGTTCAGCTAAAGCTACAAGTTAGTGTAGTGCGTCCTCTGAACAGTCTTCAGCTAAAACTACAAGTTAGTGTAGTGCAGCCTCTGCACAGTGTTCAGCTAAAGCTACAAGTTAGTGTAGTGCGTCCTTCTCACAGTGTTCAGCTAAAACTACAAGTTAGTGTAGTGAGACCTCTGCACAGTGTTCAGCTAAAGCTACAAGTTAGTGTAGTGCGTCCTCCTCACAGTGTTCAGCTAAAGCTACAAGTTAGTTTAGTGTGACCTCTGCACAGTGTTCAGCTAAAGCTACAAGTTAGTGTAATGCATCCTCCTCACAGTGTTCAGCTAAAACTACAAGTTAATGCAGTGAGACCTCTGCACAGTGTTCAGCTAAAGCTACAAGTTAGTGTAGTACGTCCTCCTCACAGTGTTCAGCTAAAACTACAAGTTAGTGTAGTGCGACTTCTGCACAGTGTTCAGCTAAAGCTACAAGTTAGTGTAGTACGTCCTCCTCACAGTGTTCAGCTAAACCTATAAGTTATTTTTTTGAGAGCTCTGCACAGTGTTCAGCTAAAGCTACCTGTAGAAGGTTGGTGGTGTTTTCCTGATTCTATCACTACCGCAGGCAGCTAAATAAGCTATAAGTTATTTTTTGGCGAGCTCTGCACAGTGTTCACCTAAAGCTACCTGTAGAAGGTTGGTGGTGTTTTCCTGATCCTATCACTACCGCAGGCAGCTAAATAAGCTACAAGTTAGTGTAGTGAGAGCTCTGCACAGTGTTCACCTAAAGCTACCTGTAGAAGGTTGGTGGTGTTTTCCTGATCCTATCTCTACCGTAGGCAGCTAAATAAGCTACAAGTTAGTGTAGTGCGAGCTCTGCACAGTGTTCACCTAAAGGTACCTGTAGAAGGTTGGTGGTGTTTTCCTGATCCTATCACTACCGCAGGCAACTAAATATGCTACAAGTTAGTGTAGTGCGAGCTCTGCACAGTGTTCACCTAAAGCTACCTGTAGAAGGTTGGTGGTGTTTTCCTGAATCCTATATATATATATATATATCCCAGCTTAGTGCAGATACAGGTCATTAGTATGTCTGGAAGGCCAACAAGGAGAGGTACACAGTCACAAGCCAATAAAAGAGGGCAAGCAGGCTCTGTGTCTAGAGGCAACAGTGCTGGTCGTGGAGATGGTGCATCCTCATCAGCACGTGGCCGTGGGACACGCTTGTCCTTTTTTTTGGCAGCTGGCCGTGTTGAGCCACAACATGCGAAAGACTTGGTTGAGTGGATGACCAAGCCGTCCTCAACCTCCTCATCCTCTGTCACCCATGCTCAGGGTACTTTGTCTGGCAAAGCAGCTGCCAACGCTGCCTCTTCCCTCAGCTCAAAGTCATCAGTGACTCCTTCCCTAGCCCCACCATGTCCTCCTGAGGAGTCCCTCGAACTGTTTGACCACAGTGTTGGGTACATGCTCCAGGAGGATGCCCAGTGTTTGGAAGGCTCTGATGATGATACTAAGCTAGATGAAGGTAGTAACGTGAGCACGGACAGAGGAGGTGCCCAAGAAGGACAGCAATCTGGCAGTCATGCTGCCCCTGCTGCAGCATACTGCCAGGTTTGCTCCAGTGATGAGGAGGGAGGGGATGATGAGGTCACTGACTCAACATGGGTGCCTGATAGGAGAGGAGGAGGAGGAGGCACATCACCAATGAGGCAGGATACCCTCCAGGGGCCAGCCTAAGGGCAGCACACTGACTGCATCACACCCCAAAGCTCCGCATGTCCAGGGCGCTGCAGTCTCTGTGCGTTATTCAAAAAGTTCTTTGGTGTGGACCTTTTTTGAGACGAGTGCATCAGATCGCACCGCTGCTATTTGCAACATTTGTCTCAAGCGTATCTCACGTGGCCAAAACATCTCCCGCTTGGGCACCACATGCTTGACCAGACATATGTTGACCTGCTATGCAGTTCGTTGGCAAGCGTATCTAAAAGACCCACACTAAAGAACAAAGAGGACCTCTCCTTGCTCCTCATCAGCTGAGATCTCCAACCCCACTATACCTTCAGTCCTCTCTGAGACCTGCACTGAGAGGAATGAAGGTGTAGAATTAGGTGTGTCACAGCCAAGTACTTGTGGGCAATCTGCTTTCGGTACAGCAACGTCAGATTGTACCAGGCAAATTTCCCTGCCCCAGCTGCTGCACCGCCGAAGGAAGTTCGCTCCCAGCCATCCACATGCCCAGCGGTTGAATGCTAGCTTGGCAAAATTGCTAGTACTTCAACTGCTGCCTTTTCAGTTGGTAGACTCTGCCCCCTTCCGTGAGTTTGTGGAATGTGCGGTTCCTCAGTGGCAGGTACCCAAACGCCACTTTTTCTCACAGAAGGCGATTCCGGCTCTCTACTGGCATGTGGAAGGCAATGTCCATGCCTCGCTGGACAGGGCGGTCAGTGGTAAGGTGCATATTACCGCTGACTCATGGTCCAGCAGGCATGGACAGGGACTTTACCTAAGTTTCACCGCCCATTGGGTGACTCTGCTGGCAGCTGGGAAGGATGCAGTAGTGTTGGAGGTTGTTCCGCCACCACGCCTCTAAAATGCCACTACTAATGATTGTGACACACCTCTCTCCTCCACCCCCTCCTCTTCTTCTTCCTCCATGGCCTCTTCCTGTGCTTTGTCCTCGGAACCAGCGGTGCACCGTAGGCGTTCAAGGGGCTACGCAAGTACGCAGGCCAAAAGATGCCATGCTGTGCTTGAGCTGGTGTGCTTGGGGGACAGGAGCCACACTGGGGCAGAGGTTCTCTCAGCTCTGTAGGGGCAGGTTCAGAGGTGGTTGACGCCACGCCAACTTAAGGCAGGAATGGTGGTTTGCGACAATGGCACCAACCTCCTCTCTGCCCTCCGACAGGGACAAATGACCCATGTGCCCTGTTTGGCTCACGTCCTTAACTTGGTGGTGCAGCGGTTCTTGGGCAGGTACCCGGCTTACAGGATGTCCTGAGGCAGGCCAGGAAAGTCTGTGTGCATTTCTGCTGGTCATATAATGCCAGTGCTCAGCTGGCGGACCTCCAAAAGGAGTTTAACCTGCCCAAGAACCGCCTAATCTGTGACATGCCCACCAGGTGGAACTCAACATTGGCCATGCTGCAGCGCCTGCACACGCAGCAGAGGGCCATCAATGAGTACCTGTGCGACTATGGCACCAGGACAGGGTCAGGGAAGCTTGTTTTTTTTTTCCCCACGCCAGTGGGCCATGATTAGGGATGCATGCACTGTCCTGTCACCATTTGAAGAGGCCACGAGGATGGTGAGCAGTGACAGTGCATGCATCAGTGATGCTGTCCCCCTTGTCCGCCTGTTGGAGTACACGCTGCATGGAATAATGGACAGGGCACTTGAGGCAGAACAGAGGCAGGAAGAGGAGGACTTCCTTAGCTCTCAAGGCCCCCTTTATCCAGACAGTGTTCCTGCATTCCTGCCAATCACACAGGAAGAGGATGAGGAGGAGGAGGAGGATTGTGTCAGTATGGAGGTAGAGTCTGGCACTCAGCATCAGCAGCAGTCTTTAAGGGATCAGTCCCAAGAAACACATGGACTTGTACGTGGCTGGGAGGAGGTGGCTGCGGACCATGTCGTCCTTAGTGATCCAGAGGACTCAGGACGGAATGCCTCAGCAAACCTACGCTGCATGGCCTCCCTGATCCTGCAAAGCCTGCGTAAGGATCCTCGTATTCGTGGTATCAAGGAGAAGGACCAATACTGGTTGGCAACCCTCCTTGATCCACGTTACAAGGGTAAGGTTGCGGACCTTATCTTGCCGTCGCAGAGGGAGCAGAGGATGAAACATCTTCAGGAGGCCTTGCAGAAAGGTCTGTGCAATGCGTTCCCAGAGACTGGGAGGTTACAAACTCCTGTTTCTGGACAATGTGTTGCTGAGGCTTCGGTCAGTCAAAGAAGGAGCGGTGGAGAAGGTGGCCGTTTGACCAATGCGTTCAGACAATTTTTTAGTCCGCAGCCCCAAGGTATGATCGGTTCCAGCAACCATCGCCAACGTCTGTTTTACATGGTGCAGGAATACCTAGGGGCAAGATCTGACTTGGACACCTTTCCCACCGAAAATCCTCTGGGTTACTGGGTCTTGAGGATGGATCACTGGCCAGAGCTTGCACGGTATGCAATTGAGCTACTGGCCTGTCCTGCATCCAGTGTTCTTTCGGAACGCACATTCAGTGCTGCTGGAGGCTTTGTAACCGATCACAGGGTGCGTCTGTCCACCGACTCGGTCGATCGACTGACCTTCATAAAAATAAATCAGTCTTGGATCATCACCAGCTACCAAGCACCTGATGCTGATGTAACCGAATAATTTTTTTTTAAATCTCAGATCCCTTCAAAGACTGCCTATGCTGATGCTGAGTGACTATCCTGAGTAATTATCCTCTTTCTCCTCAATGATCACGCTGATAGCTTGTAAGAACATTTTTGGTTCTGGCCGCCGCCACCAGTGCCTAAGGCCCAATTTTTCAGCCCCTGTCTAACAGGGGCGTGTAATTACAATTTTTGATGCAATACTTTGCAGCAGGGCTTGTTCTTGCGTTCCAACTAGAGTTTATGTGAGGGGTTGCAGTGTTGTGGCACCAGCACCAGTGCCTAAGGCCCAATTTTTCAGCCCCTGTTTAACAGGGGCGTGTAATTACAATTTTTGATGCAATACTTTGCAGCAGAGCTTGTTTCTGCGTTCCAACTAGAGTATCTGTGAGGGGTTGCAGTGTTGTGGCACCAGTGCCTAAGGCTCAATTTTTCAGCCCCTGTTTAACAGGGGCGTGTAATTACAATTTTTGATGCAATACTTTGCAGCAGGGCTTGTTCCTGCGTTCCATCTAGAGTTTCTGTGAGAAGTTGCAGTGTTGTGGCACCAGCACAAGTGCCTAAGGCCCAATTTTTCATCCCCTGTTTAACAGGGGCGTGTAATTACAATTTTTGATGCAATACTTTGCAGCAGAGCTTGTTTATGCGGTCCAACTAGAGTATCTGTGAGGGGTTGCAGTGTTGTGGCACCAGCACCAGTTCCTAAGGCCTAATTTTTCAGCCCCTGTTTAACAGAGGCGTGTAATTGCAATTTTTGATGCAATACTTTGCAGCAGGGCTCATTCCTGCATTCCAACTAGAGTATCTGTGAGGGGTTGCAGGGTTGTGGCACCAGCACCAGTGCCTAAGGCCTAATTTTTCAGCCCCTGTTTAACAGGGGCACGTAATTACAATTTTTGATGCAATACTTTGCAGCAGGGCTCGTTCCTGCATACCAACTAGAGTATCTGTGAGGGGTTGCAGTGTTGTGGCACCAGCACCAGTGCCTAAGGCCCAATTTTTCAGCTACTGTTCAACAGGGGCATGTAATTACAATTCTTGATCTAATATTTCACAGCAGGGCCCGTTTCTGTGCCCACCAAGAGCGAGTGAGGACTTACAGTGTTGTGGCACCAGCACCACCACCACCACCAAAGGCCCAATTTTTCTGCCCCTGTTCAACAGGGGCATGTAATTACAATTCTTGATCTAATATTTCACAGCAGGGCCCTGTGAGGGCTTACAGTGTTGTGGCCACAACAACACCAAAGGCCCTGCTGAGTATATAGGGCAGGCCCCTACTTTCAAACATCCAACTTACAGATGACTCCTACTTGCAAACGGAAGGAGACAACAGGAAGTGAGATGAAATCTATCCCTAGGAAGGGAAATTCTCTCCTGTAAGAGTTAATATGGGAAAAACATTTCTCCTTTCCACTGATGCTTTATCACCAATCCTTGTTTTGTCATTGGGACAAAAAGTGAGGTTCAATCTTCTGAAGAGGAGCACAGACAGCAAAACAAATGTCACAGGGGTGATAACCCTTCCCTATGTTTTCCAAAAAGCTTAAAAAAGATTTTTTGGCTGGAGCTAAACACGTTAAAAATGTACCCGTTCAAAATTACAAACAGATTTTACTTAACAACAAACCTACAGTCCCTGTCTTGTTTGCACCACCCGTATACTGCTGTTCAGAGAACAGAGCATGTATACTGCTGTTTCCTTTTTTAATTTGGGTGCGGGGTTCCCCTTAATATCCATACAGGACCCAAAGGGCCTGGTAATGGACTGGGGGGTACCCATGCCATTTGTCTCACTGATTTTCATCCATATTGCCAGGACCCGACATTACATTAAAGCCGCAAGCAGTTTTAAATGACTTTTTTTTCCTTTAAAAATGACATTTTGTGCAGGGACTGTTCTAAGCACAGGAAACACGCGCCACTTTACAGGCATACTATAGACACCCCCCAGGTACGATATTTAAAGTAATATTTCACTTTTTTTTTTTTCACTTTAAGCATCATTAAAATCACTGCTCCCGAAAAAACGGCCGTTTTTAAAAGGTTTTTTTGTATTGATACATGTCCCCTGGGGCAGGACGCGGGTCCCCAAACCCTTTTTAGGACAATGCCATGCAAATTAGCCTTTAAAATGAGCACTTTTGATTTTGAACGTTCGAGTCCCATAGACGTCAATGGGGTTCTAACGTTCGTGCAAATTTTCGGTCCGTTCGCAGGTTCTGGTGCAAACTGGGGGGTGTTCGGCTCATCCCTAATGCTGATGTAACAGATTGTTTTTTCTATGGATGTGGGATCCCTGGGAAGACTGCATATGCTGAGTGACTATCCTATTATTCTGAGTGACTATCCCATTCCTCCTCAATCTTCATGATGATAGCTTCTAGGAATATTTTCGGTTTTCAGTTCAGGGCACCACCACCACTGCCTAAAGCCCAATTTTTCTGCCCCTGCACTCAACAAAAGTATCTGTGAGGCTTTACAGTGTTGTAATCTACCCTCAGTGGTGGGCTTCCACACATTGTACCTTCCATGATGCCCCAGTGTTTGAAAATGTTTGGCTCTCCTGCCCATTACCGGCCACCCAACCCCTGCACCACTGCAAGTCTCCTCGTGGCTAGCATCTTTGTTACCCTCTGGTCAACCCTTTTGGTGAGCTATATTATACGCCCCAATGTTCACTAGCTCAAGTGCACTCCTTCCTTGGTTGTTCCTCCCTTCTTTCCCCTATCCTCCCCTCCCCTGTGCTCTTCTGGTTCTGTTCATCCTGTCCTCCACCCCCCTCTTTCCTTCCCCCCCACCACCCCCTCCCTGGTGTCCCCTCCCGTTCCCGTCCCCCCTCCTCCCTTCCCCCCCCCCTTCCTTCCCCTCCTCATTTTCAACTACCCTTACCCTCTTTTCCCCTCTCTCTGCCCCATCCATCCTTCCTCCCCTCCCTCCCTTTTCCCTCCCCCCAGTTCCTTCCCCTCTCCCCCCAGTTCTTTCCCCCTCCCCCTTTTTCCTCCCTCAATATGTATATGGCCAAATCCATCGTGTCCTTTTATCAGCTATCTTTGTGGCCCCTTACTTGTGTTATGCTTTTCATTCAGAGGGCTCTACATTATCCCCCTTGTCCGCCGCGGGGGACCTCGCTGAAGGTGTACAATTCTAAATAGGAGTTAAGGGAGGATTCCAGATCTGCTAGGTTGGTACTATTGTCTAAAAGGTTTTCATTGAGCAGCCAGGTCCAGTCTTTGCAGCCAATATCAGTAAGTGAAAAAGTGACAGAGACCGGGGCATGGTCAGATATGGTAATGTGATCAATAGACATGTCCTGGACGCAATGCAGGTAATACTTGTGACAGACTCACCCGGGACAGAGGCTTTTAGAGGGGACTGAATGCCAGCCTTTTGCCTAGCGATTATGGGCCCTGGCATTTGGGGGAACGGTGTGATTTGTGAGCTGTATGCCTGGGGACCCTTGAGGTGGTGTGACTTTGGATTCGGGTCTTTGTCCCCCAGGACACACAGACTCTGGGGACCCTGTATTTGCCATTTTAGAAATAGTGACTGATTCATACTGTTGGGACACATACTGTGAGGAGATGCTAATATCATCAACTCCAGCCACCTGTCTGTTATCCTCTATAATGTAAATGAGTCTAGTCTGGCTTACCACAGCTTCTAAGAGTATTCCACCCATTGTCGTTTGTGCTAATTAACCCTGCAATTGTATGAAGGAGTTCTGTGTTGATGTTTATGGTGATGTGAATTGAATAGTCAGTGAGCTAGGAGACGTAAAGTCTTACCCTAAATGATCATATCTCTGAGTCACCTAGTCTGGGTCAATGATTAGATAATTAGCTCATATTAATTAGGTTCTGGATATAGTTTTATTGTAAGCCTGTTGTATATATTTGTGTGTCATCTCAAATAAAACATTCCATGTTAGCAGCTAAACAAGTGTCGTCTTGTTTTGTGCCTGTGAACAGTTGGAATATCTGATATCTAGATTCAGACTGGGAGGAAGTGGTATACTGACGGAAGCACTCAAGCGGAGTGTGGGACATTCCGTTACAATACTGATCAACAAAAATAAGGTCTAGTCTAGAGTAGGGGTCATATACACTAGAATAATAGCTGTAGTCCTTATTGGAGGAGTGTTTAGCTCTTCAGCAATTCACCAGATGCAGGGTAGCAAGCATTTTCCTAAAGTCTTTGAGAGCATTAAAAAAAGGAAGTTTTCCCAGAGGATGTATCCAATAGGGAGTCTGGAGGTAAACAAAAATCCTCCCAAAAAATTAAGAGACCTTCCTGGAATTCAGTCAACCTCCTCAGGGTACTAGACAAAAAAGTTAATGGAACGAGTATTAGGGGCATAAATATTGACTATGGTAAAAATCTTGCCTTGGACAGTGCCCTGTCATCATACACAGTGAGTTGTGATAACTGAACAAAGTGACAGGTCTTATGAATAAAAATTTCTACTCCCTTGGCTTTGGATATAGGGGATGGGCAAAGGTACCATTTTGTAAATACAGACTGTGGAAGTTTAGGTGTAGATTAGACCATAAAGTGGGTCTCATGAAACACAATGATGGCAGAGTTCTTGCCACGCTTTGCTAAATTTTTTAGGTGAACGCAGTCCACCTAGGATATTATAAGAGAGAATTTTCAACTTAGTTACCATGTGTCTGTGTCATTGAGAAATGTCCTCATGCCTCATTTGCAGAGTTTCCACATGGTTCCCTAGGGTAGTGGTGTCAGATTTCCAGTGGTCAAGAGCCTCTTTAAAATTGTGTTCCACTGTGGAGATCACTGCTGCACCACTTTGTAGGCAGACTAGGGGAACCCCAGACACTATATTTAAAGAAATGTTTCATTTTTATTGTTTCACTTAAAGTGAAACAATAAAAATAAAAAATTCCTTTAAATAAATATAGTGCCTGGGAAGTCCCAGGCACTATCACTTAAAGTGAAACAGTGTGCTTTTTAAGGTATGCACAATGTGATTCTGGCAGACAAGGTGTAGGCTACATTCTCTCTGTGAGAATTAAAGTATGACAAGGGTCCCCTTGTAAGCTTATTAGATTGAATAAGGCAACGGTGTCTGCATGCAGTGTCCCTTGATATAAAATGAATGGGCAAATGCCTGCTCACCTATCCCAGCAACCTTCTAGATTGAAGAGTGTTGTGAGGGCTCTGCAGCAGGCCTTTACAGATTCTAGCTCAAGGGATAGCACTCAATTCTGCGTTAAACTCTAGCTGGATCTGGAGTGGATGAGATGAGAGCAGCCTCCAGGCTGCCACTGAGAGATCAGATGTGGCTGGCAGCAGATGTGCCCACACCCGTTTGAAATCACTCTCTCTCTCTCTCCAACGTCCAGAAAGAGAGAGTCATTGCGAGAGCATGAGGGCACATCTGCTGCCAGTCACATCTGATCGCTTGGCAGCAGCCTGGAGACTGCTCTCATCACATCCACATCCATATCCAGCTGGAAATTTGTGTCTATAGCGCAGGCCACAACCAAGGTACAGCACAGTCTACTGCATGAGTCACTGTTTTTAGATTCAAGCCATGGTCCCAATAGAGCGACTCCATTCAATATTCCCAGATGTGGGAACAGTTAAAAATATTGTCCTTTGTCATGTAGATCAACTCCTCTATCTCTGCAATATGGGAGACACCACAAAGCCACATCTTCACAGGGGGGGGGGGCTAGTAGATTTCCAGCACACTGGAACACAAAGGCTAGCAGCGTTAATCATATGCATAGCGACAGATTTGTTGTAATGGTGTTTAGGTATCCTCAAGAATCAGAGCGGCTATTCTACCTAAGCAAGGGAATTCGGCCCTGAGGCTCCCCAAATGGCAACAGGAAAAAAACAGAGAAGCATCTTAAACAGCATGAAATCAAGTCAATGCAAAAGCAGTTAGGAGACACATGCACAACCATCATAAAAGGCACATAAAATAAACAATGCTCAAAATCACCCAATAAGAAAAACCCCACCAGACAATTAATAAGGCTATCCAAAGGCAAATGCAAGCTCCTTCCTGGGTATAAAAAGCAAGAAATTACATTGTCCTAGGGAGGCGAGTGTTTAAGCGCAACTGTAGAGAATACTTACAGCCCAGAAGCACCCCCCTTGGCAACTCCACTGTATGCATAGGGGCCATGCAAAATGGCCAAAGCCTCCCTTATTCCAAGATCCAGGGCCACCATAACCAGCTACACCCCCTTGAGGTCCACTCAGGCCCACACAGCTCCCTGTGAAGTATCCTCAGTGGGACAGCCCCTGATCAAACATACAGGGGAAAACAAAGGCATAGTTTATATATAAAACATGAGAGTATATCAAAACAATGTTTGTATAGCCAGACGGCCATATCAGTGACATTATTAAGCAGTAGTAGGAATTAGCAGAGAGCCAGCATAAAGACCCATAGCATGGAGGATCCCTAAAGAAAGTGTCAGAAACAGATCAAAATCGGTTCAAGTTAGGGGATTCAACAAAGCAATTAATAGGCAAGTTCAGCAGAGTCCCAGTTGATAAAAGATATATAGCCAAAGGAGACTAGATCCCCAATGTCATTTTCCCATAGCTATCACATCCTATCATCCTGATCCTGGGTCCCAAAAAATGATCCTGCAGTCCCAGAAAATAGCGCCCAATTAAGGCTGATTAAGACTTCAACTCTCAGAAACTGAGCGCTAATGCAAATGGAAAGCAGCGATATTACGGCAAAAATGCCTTTTTAGATCACATATGCGTCAATAGTGGAAGTCAATGGGGCTCGAACCTGCAAAATCCAAAGTTCTCACTGAAGGCTTATATACAAGTTCTTTGCCATAAAAAGTATATCTGGACCCGGATCCTGTTCCAGGAGATATGTATCAATTGGAAAAAATGTTTTTAAAATGGCAGTTTTTTTCAGGAGCAGTAATTTTAATAATGCTTAAAGTGAAACAATAAAAATAAAAAAAAATCCTTTAAATATCATGCCTGGGGGGGTGTCTATAGTATGCCTGTAAAGTAGCGCACCTTTCCCGTGTTTATTACTGTAGCGCAGCAACATTACATTTCTAAAGGAAAACATTTAATTCAAAATTGCTCGCGGCTGTAATGAATTGCCAGCTCCTGACAATATAGAGTTAAAATCAAGGAAAAAAATGGCGTAGGTTCCCCCACCAGTCCATACCAGGCTCTTCGAGTCTGGTATGGATATTAAGGGGAACCCCACACCAAATTTTTTTAAAAATGGCGTAGTGGTCCCCCAAAATCCATACCAGACCCTTCAGGTCTAGTATGGATATTAAGGGGTTCCCTGCACCAAAATTTGAAAAAAAGAGTGGTGTGGGGTTCCCCCCAAAATCCATACCAGACCCTTATCCACGCTGACCTGGCAACCTGGCAGGCCGCAGGAAAAGAGGGGGGACGAGAGAGAGCACCCCCCTCCTGAACCGTACCAGGCCACATGCCCTCAACATGGGGAGGGTGCATTGGGGTCCCCCCAAAACACCTTGTCCCCATGTTGATGGGGACAAGGGCCTCATCCCCACAACCCTTACCGGGTGGTTGTGGCGGTATGTGGGCGGGGGGCTTATCGGAATCTGGAAGCCCCCTTTAATAAGGGGGCCCCAGATCCTGCCCCCCTTATGTGAATAGGTATCGGGTACATTGTACCCCTACCCATTCACCAAAAAAGCAGTAAAACGTGACAAAAGACAATAGCCGTTTTTTGACAATTTCTTTATTAAAAATGTTTTTTTCTTTCCCCCACTTGTTCCTCTGGTCTTCTCCATCTTCCTCCAGCTTCTTCTCCCCCCCCCCCACTTCTTCCTCCATCCTCCATTTTCCCTGCCTTCTTCCTCCGGTCCTCTCTATCTTCCTCCAGCTTCTTCTTCCCCCCACTTCTTCCTCTGCTCCTTCCTCTGGTCCTCTCCATCTTCCTTTGGCTTCTTCTTCCCCTGGTCTGTCCTCCGGTCTTTCTCCTCCACCGCTCCCGCTGAACATTCAAAAAACGAATCTCCTCCGATACTGCAACGGGACGGATGACATGGCTCTGAGACCCCGCCCCTTGTGACTTTACGGCATGGTGCATGATGTGTCAGTGATGTCACAAGGGAGAGGAATCTCCTGATGATGTCATCCGGTGGCCATGCCCCATAGTTGTATATGAAATGTGCGCTATGGAATCGGACAGATCGGCTGGCCGCAGCGTCGGAGGAGGTTCGTTTTCATAGCAGGTCGTGGGGGGAGCAGAGGAGGAGAAAGACCGGAGCCAGAGGAAGATGGAGAAGACTGGAGGAAGAAGCGGAGGAAGATAGAGGATGAAACGGGAGAAGAAGAAGCTGGAGGAAGAAGGAGAAAACCGAAGGAAGAGCGGGGGGAAGAAGAAGCTGGAGGGAGACCAGAGGAAGGAGCGGAGAAAGAAGATGACATTTTAAATATAGGAATTGTCAAAAAACGACTATTGTCTTTTGTCACATTTCACTGCTTTTTTTGGTGAATGAGTAGGGGTACAATGTACCTGATACCCATTCACATGGGGGGGCGGGATCTGGGGGCCCTCTTCTTAAAGGGGGCATCCAGATTCTGATAAGGGTTGTGGGGATGAGGCCCTTGTCCCCATCAACATGGGGATATGGTGCTTTTGGGGGCTACTCCAAAGCACCTTCCCCATGTTGGTGGCATGTGGCCTGGTATGGTTCAGGAGGGGGGCACGCTCTCACCCCCCCTCTTTTCCTGTGGCCTGCCAGGTTGCATGCTCGGATAAGGGTCAGATATGTCCATTTTTTTTTCAAATTTTGGTACAGGGTTCCCCTTAATATCAGGTCTGGTATGGAACTTGGGGGGTCTCCTACGCTATTTTCTTTTACAATTTGGTGTGGAATTCCTCTAAAGTCCATACCAGATCTGAAGGGCCTGGTATGCACTGGAGGGCAGGGGACCCTACGCCGTTTTTTTCCTTGATTTTTGAATTTTTTTGAATTCCACACCATAATATTTTTGAATAATTACATACCATTGCATGCATTTGAAGAGTTAAAATGATGGAATAAAGCAAACTGATGTGCATTCGCTAATTGTGCTGCTGAGTACAATGTACATTTTTAGGAGGTAATACCATGGTTAATACCATGGGATTCAAACCCATGGCTTGAACCTTTGAAGGTAGCAGGGCACACCACTTTGCTTTGGTGCTGAGCACAATCGTACATAGAAAATACTCTTACTAATGTTTGATTCTTTTTATTGTATACAATAATGTTTTGCATTTGAAACAATAATATTATGGTACCAACCATGCTCATGTTTGGTTCGCACCAGAACTTGCGAAGAGGCCAAAAATTTGTGCGAACATTGTTAAAGTCTTTGGGACATGAACGTGAAAAATCAAAAGTGCTCATTTTAAAGGCTTAAATGCAAGTTATTGCCATAAAAAGTGTACGAGGACCCGAGTCCTTTCCCAGGGGACATTTGTCAATGCAAAAAAATACGTTTTAAAAACAGCAGTTTTTACAGGAGTGGTGTTTTTAATAATTTCTTTTTTAATAATGCAGTTTTTGTAGGAGCAGTGACTTTAATCATGCTTAAAGTGAATCAATAAAAATGAAATATTTATTTGAATATCGTGCTTGGGGGTTGTCCTTAGTATGCCTGTAAAGTAGCATATCTTTCCCATGTTTAGAACAGTACCACAGCAAAATTAAATTTCTAAAGGAAAAAAATGTCATTTAAAACGGCTAGCGGCTGTAATGTATTGTCAGATCCTGGCAATATAGATAAAAATCATTGGAAAAAAACGGTGTGAGTTCTCCCCCTAGTCCATTACCAGGCCCTTTGGGTCTGGTATGAATATTAAGGGAAACCTCGCATCAAAATAAAAAAAATTGCGCGGGGTTCCCCCCAAAATCCATACCATGCCCTTCCGGTCTGGTAGGGATATTACGGGGAACCCTGCGCCAAAATTTGAAAAATAAAATGGTTTGGGGGTCCCCCCAAAATCCATACCAGGCCCTTATCTGAGCACGCAACCTGGCAGGCCGCAGGAAAAGAGGGGGGATGAGAGAGTGCCCCCCTCCTGAACTGTACAAGGCCACATGCCCTCAACATGGGGAGGGTGCTTTGTGGCCTGGTACGGTTCAGGAGGAGGGGGGGCACTGGAGGGGGGGCATGAATTTTGAGGGGGACCCCCACGCCATTTTTTTTTTTCAAATTTTGGTGCAGGGTTCCCCTTAATATCCATACAAAACCTGAAAGGGCCTGGTATGGATTTTGGGGGGACCCCCAAACAATTCTTTATTTTGATGCGGGGTTCCCCTTAATATTCATACCAGACCCAATTGGCCTGGTAATGGACTAAGGGGGCGCCACACCATTTTTGTTAAATTTTGGCATGGGCGTCCCCTCCAAATCTATACTAGACCCAAAGGGCCTGGTATAGACCTAGGGGGGACCCCAATCATTTTTTTTTTTTTTTTTACTTTCAGTGGGGAAGCCGCTGACAGCTGAAGATTCATTGGTTGTTAAGGACGCGGCAGCTGGCTTTCAAGCCCCCCGGTTAGCAACCAGCTATAAAAAGTGTTAAAATAATAACCGCAAAACACATACAAAATCACATCACAAATGCAGCAGTTGTGTTTCTGGTGCGTTTCCATTGAAATCTATTAACCGGAAATCCTGTGAAAAAAGTCCCCGACCATTTCCAAAAATGCACTGGCCGCAATACGTATAAATGTGAACTAGTAGCGTAGGAAACTATGTTAACCACTTGCCGAGATACGCAGATATACTGTGGCAGAATGGCACAGGCAGGCAAAGTAACGTATGGGTACATTACTTGCCTCCCGCAGGCGGGGGGCGCATCGCGCCCCCCTCGGTGCCCGAGGCGGTCGGCATCCCTCCCGGAGCGATCCGTGCTGAGGGGGAGGCCACTAATTCAGGCAGAGGAAGTGATGTCACCTCTCCTCGTGTCGGTCTTAACGTTCCTGCGCCGAGGAGAGAAGACATACAAGTAAGTGCACCAAACACTACACTTACAGTAGAACACGCAGGAACACTTTTCACCCCCGATCACCCCGATGCACCCCCTGTCACAGTGACACCAATAGCAGTTTTTTTTTTTGTTTTTTTTTACTGATGCATTGGTGTCATTTTGTGACTGTTATAAGTGGTAGAGCAGTTAGTGGTAGGCCCCTTTAGGTCTAGGGTACCCCCTAATCCCCCCTTATAAAGGTTTAAACCCTTGATCACCCCCCGTCGCCAGTGTCATTAAGCGATCATTTTTCTGATCGCTGTATTAGTGTCACAGGTGACGCTAGTTAGGCAGGTAAGTATTTAGGTTCACCGTCAGCTTTTTATAGCGTCAGGTACCCCCATATACTACCTAGTAAAGGTTTTAACCCCCTGATTGCCCCCTTGTTAACCCTTTCACCAGTGATCACTGTATAACTGTTACGGGTGACACTGGTTTGTTAGTATGTTTTTTATAGTTTCAGGGCACCCACCATTAATTACCTAATAAAGGTTTAAACCCCTGATCGCCCGGTTGGTGATAGAAGTTAGGTTTTAGGGTCAGATAGGGTCTGCATCGCCCCAGGCAGCTTCAGGTTAGTGTCAGTACCACTAACACCCACGCACGCAGCATACACCTTCCTTAGTGGTATAGTATCCGAACGGATCAATATCTGATCTGATAAGATCTATACTAGCATCCCCAGCAGTTTAGGGTTCCCAAAAACGCAGTGTTAGCGGGATCAGCCCAGAAACCTGCTAGCACCTGCATTTTGCCCCTCCGCCCGGCCCAGTCCAGCCCACCAAAGTGCAGTATCGATCGATCACTGTCACTTACAAAACACTAAACACACATAACTGCAGTGTTCGCAGAGTCAGGCCTGATCCCTGCGATTGCTAACAGTTTTTTTGGTAGCGTTTTGATACAGTCGCTAACAGTCAGGAGCTTCTTTACCTGTGAGTCTCACTACTGTACCACTAAATTTAGAGCTAATTTAGTGAAGAGGCGAAGGTACAGTAGTGAAGAGGCCTATATGTTTCTGAGCATGACAGATAGTGAAGAGGAAGTCACTCATCTGTCAGATTCAGGCTCAGAATACGATCCTGTAGAGGACAGCGGCTCCATGACAGATAACTCTGACAACGGAGTTGTGGTCCCTGCCAAGGTCAGGCGTACCAGACCCCGATCTTCTTCTGCTGTCGTTGAGGTGCAAGAACCACAGGTCCCTCATATGGAGCAGAGCAGCACTAGCACCGCTATTCCTTTTGGTGATCTGGCAAGCACCAGCAGCCTAGAACACCCTGGTCGTAGTCAAACAAGCACTGCAGTATCACGTGGTGACGTGGCGAGTCCCATAAGTGCAGTTCAAGCTGGTGAGGTGGCAAGCACAAGTAGTGTCTCGCTGCCACCAAGAAGAAGACAAACACAGGCCCATCCTGCCCATAGTGCCCTTCCTGCTGCATTCGCCAATCCTAATTGGGAACCCACCACTTCTGCAGCACCAGTACTTCCCCCATTCACTGGCCAACCCGGCATTCAGGTGGAAACATTTAATTTTACGTCACTTGATTTTTATTCGCTGTTTTTCACCGAAGATCTCTATAGATCTATTGTGGACCAAAGCAATTTGTACGCTGGTGAACACATCGCCACTATTCCCCAGTCCCCCCTTGCCAGAGATTGGAAACCAATTACGGTTCCTGAATTTAAGCTCTTTTTGGGCCTATCCCTCAACATGGGCATAAGTAAAAAGAGTGAGTTGCAGTCATATTGGTCCAATGACCCAATTCACCATATGCCCTTGTTCTCTGCCTCCATGGCCAGGGCACGATACGAGCAGATCTTGTGGGTTCATGTATTTCAACAACAATGAACTCTGTCGTCCTCGTGGAGACCCTGGATACGATCGGCTCTACAAAATTCGGCCCTTCGTAAACCACTTCAACCAACGTTTTGCAGACTTGTTTACTCCCCATCAAGTTGTCTGCATTGATGAGTCCCTTATTAAGTTTTCTGGCTGCTTGTCATTTAAACAGTACCTTCCCAGCAAGCGTGCCAGATATGGGGTCAAGATGTTTAACCCTTTCATGACTAAGCCTATTTTTGAAATTTGGTGTATACAAGTTAAAATCCGTATTTTTTACTAGAAAATTACTTAGAGTCCCCAAACATTATATATATTTTTTTAGCAGAGAATCTAGAGAATAAAATGGAGATTGTTGCAATAGTTTATATCATACGGTATTTGTGCAGCAGTGTTTTAAACGCAAATTTTTGGAAAAGGGACACTTTCATGAATTTTTAAAAATCCAAACAGTAAAGTTACCCCAATTTTTTTGTATAATGTGAAAGATGATGTTACGCTGAGTAAATAGATACCAAACATGTCACCCTTTATAATTGCACGCACTCGTGGAATGGCGACAAACTACGGTACCTATGAATTTCCATAGGCGACGCTTTAAATTTTTTTACGGTTACCAGGTTTGAGTTACAGAGGAGGTCTAGGGCTAGAATTATTGCTCTCGCTCTGACGATCGCGGCGATACCTCACATGTGTGATTTGAACACAGTTTACATATGCGGGCACGACTTCCGTATGCGTTTTCTTCACTGCGCGAGCTCGCGGGGACGGGGGCACTTTAAATTTTTTTTTTTTTAATTTATTTTTATACTTTATAAATTGTGTTTAAAATTTTTTTTTTTACTTTTATTGCTGTCACAAGGAATGTAAACATCCCTTGTGACAGTAATAGGTGGTGACAGGTACTCTTTATGGAGGGATCGGGGGTCTAAAAGACCCCCGATTCCTCCTTTGTACTTCGAAGTATTCAGATCGCTGAAAACGGCGATTCTGAATATTGTATTTTTTTTTAAAACCTGCGCCATTGGCAGCCGAGTAAACGGGAAGTGACGTCATGACGTCGCTTCCGCGTTTACATTGAGAAGGCTGGAACGAAGCCGCCCACAGCTTCGTTCCAGCCCACCCACAGCCACCGGAGGCACCCGATTGGACACCGGGCTTCCCGATCGCACGGGGGCCCGGTAAGAGCGGCGGGAGGCGGCGGGAGGCGGCGGGAGGCGGCGGGAGGGGGGGATGTCCCCTCCCGCTCCTCCGGTATAACAGCCGAGCGACTTTTAGCCGCATTGGTTGTTATACTCGGGTAGCCGATCGCCCGCTGAAAACAACGGTACCGGGATGATGCCTGCAGCTGCGGGCATCATCCCGGTATAACCCCGGAAAGCCGAGTACGCATATCTGCGTACGGTCAGCGGGAAGGGGATAAGCTCTGTGACAGGGCCACAAGCTATACATTTCGTTTTATGGTTTACGAGGGCAAAGATAGTCACATAGAGCTGACAAACTGCCCTGACTATATAGGAAGCGCTAGCAAGATTGTGTGGCACTTGGTGTCACCCTTATTCGGAAAGGGGGTTTCCCTTAATCTCTGCCCGTCCTAGGCTGGGGGAGAGAGCCTGCTTGAAGTGTAATAACTTGCTCGCTATGAAGTGGAGGAATAATAAGAATGTTTTCGTTATTACCTGCCTTCATGCAGACATGACGGTCCAAATTACTACGGCAACTGGTGTTTTGGAGAAACCTCTTTGTGTCCATGAATATAACCAAAATATAGGAGGGGTGGACCTCAACGACCAGACCAGTTGTTGGCGCCATACCTAGTTGCCCGTAAGGCCAGACGCTGGTACAAGAAAGTGTCTGTTTATTTATTTCAATTGGCTTTGCTGAAAGCTCATGTGCTATACAGAGCTTCAAGAAAGACTGGATCCTTCCTTAAATTCCAGGAAGAGATCGTCAGAGCTCTTCTCTATCCAAGCGGTGCTCCACCTCACCATCCCCAACCAAATGCAGTAAGCCGGCTGCATGAGAGGCATTTTCCTTATGTCCTCTCGAGTACCCCTACCCAAGGACCCCCAAAGAAGATGTTGTGTCTTCAGCAAGCACGGATATAGGCGTGACACCCGCTATTATTGTCCCTTCTGTCCTGACAATCCTGGTCTTTGCATTGGTGAATGTTTCGAACGCTACCATACACTAGTTGAGTATTAGCGTAGGGTACAGCACTACACAGTATAGGCACACTTTCACAGGGTCTCCCAAGATGCCATCGCATTTTGAGAGACCCGAACCTGGAACCAGTTAAGTTACAAAAGTTACAGTTACAAAAAAAGTTTAAAAAAAAAAAGTAAAAAAAAAAAAACAAAAACACAAAAAAAATATAAACTAAAAAAAACAAAAATAGTTGTTGTTTTATTGTTCTCTCTCTCTCTCTATTCTCTCTCTATTGTTCTGCTTTTTTTTACTGTATTCTATTCTGCAATGTTTTATTGTTATTATGTTTTATCGTGTTGGCTTTTCAGGTATGCAATTTTTTTATACTTTACTATTTATTGTGTTTTATTGTTTATCATTTTTTGTTTTCAGGTACGCCATTCAGCTGCAACACGTATTTTTTTATCTTTACAGCAACAGCGTTTGCTCCCACGATACATAAAGCTGTGACTCCAGCGCTGTAGGAGGTGTATGCCCCCATGCTTTGGCATATATATATTTTAGGCACAGGATACGTTAAAATTTTTTTTTATTTTTTACTGTGGTTTTTTTTGTATTTGCTTTGCAGGTATGGTATGTCTTACTGTTATATTGTAATGTTACTTTGTTTTATTGTTAACCATCATTTGCTTAGCAGGTACACCATTCAGTTGCAGCGCAGATTGATTTATATTGACAGCAAAAGCGTTTGCTCCCATGATACATAAAGCCATGACTCCAGCACTATAGGAGGTGATTTCACCACCACAGTTAAAAAAAAGAGCATACATATGCTGAAGCATGGGGGCAGCAGGGGCGGAGGAGTGATTTGCTCTTAACTTTTGGGGCGGATGCCCCCATCCTTTGGCATATATAAATGGTGAATATATGCCCATCATTAGAAGTGGGTGGTTGAAGGGAGGTATTCTAATGGTGGACATACCCACTGATCAAACTCTTTTTTTCGTTCAGCCCACAGGCTGCATGAAAAAAAAAATTACAATATATGCCCAACAAGGACCAGCAAGGCACTGGTATGTTGCTGGACTTTGAGTGGTTATACCAGAATGATGCCTGCAGGTTTAGGTATCATCTTGGTATTATTCCTTTCAGCTAGCGGTCGGCTTTCATGTAAAAGCAATCCTAGTGGCTAATTAGCCTCTAGACTGCTTTTACAAGCAGTGGGAGGGAATGTCCCCCTCACCGTATTCCATGTTTTTCTCTGGCTCTCCTGTCCCAACAGGGAACCTGAGAATGCAGCCGGTGATTCAGCCAGCTGACCATAGAGCTGATCAGAGACTGGAATGGCTCCAATCATCTTTATGGCCTAAGAAACCGGAAGCTACGAGCATTTCATGACTTAGATTTCACCGGATGTAAACAGCGCCATTGGGAAATTGGGAAAGCATTTTATCACACCGATCTTGGTGTGGTCAGATGCTCTGAGGGCAGAGGAGAGATCTAGGGTCTAATAGACCCCAATTTTTTCAAAAAAGAGTACCTGTTACTATCTATTGCTATCATAGGGGATATTTACATTCCCTGAGATAACAATAAAAATGATAAAAACAATGAAAGGAACCATTTAAAAATAAGATAAAAAAGCAAAACAAAATAAATAAAGGAAAAAAAAAAGCACCCCTGTCCCCCCCTGCTCTCGCGTAAAGGCGAACGCAAGCGCCGGTCTGGCGTCAAATGTAAACAGCATTTGCACTATGCATGTGAGGTATCACCTTGAAGGTCAGATCGAGGGCAGTAATTTTAGCAGTAGACCTCCTCTGTAAATCTAAAGTGGTAACCTGTAAAGGCTTTACAATCTAAAATTTGACCAAACCTTATGCCCTGTACACACGATAGCATTTTCCGATGGAAAATGTGTGATAGGACCTTGTTGTCGGAAATTCCGACCGTGTGTTGGCTCCATCACACATTTTCCATAGGAATTTCCGACACACAAAGTTTGAGAGCTTGCTATAAAATTTTCCAACAAAATCCGTTGTCGGAAATTCCGATCATGTGTACACAAATCCAACGCACAAAAGCTATTGGCTACTGCCCTGTTTATAGTGCCGATGTATGTGTTATACGTTACCGCGTTCAGAACGATTGGATTTTCCGACAACTTTGTGTAACCGGGTGTATGCAAGACAAGTTTGAGCCAACATCCGTCAGAAAAAATCCATGGATTTTGTTGTCGGAATGTCTGGTCAATGTCCGACCGTGAGTACAGGGCATTACAGTTTTTGCATTTGAACTCTTCAAATGCAGCTTTTTTATCTGCAAGATTATGTAAACATACTTAACAGTCATTATTCTTACAAAGCATTTCAACATAATATTAAAAAAGCCACATGTTCAAAATATAACGCCCGTCACCACCCCACAAATCCACACACATACATACATTGGTGACCATGTTCTGCTGGAAGCTGCATTTCTGTGTACATGATTAAGTAATGAGATCAAAGAGTAGAAGGTCAGCACATGCTTCCAAACCATGTTTGCATTGTCAGACAGGAACAATACATGCACAACATTTACAGCATGACCACATAAACGCACTTTTGATTTAAAAAAAATGCACAAGAATTTCAGCAAACAGCCCTAGTTGGGCATTTGTCAATATGCACAAAATCATTCCTTCCCCCCCACAAATCACAACAAAAAACCTGATCTTCTCAGGCCAAACAAACCCCCCTACTGCAGCCCCTTCTATAAGATAGGTTGTATTGTTAGCACACTGACACATGCCCAATAGAAGTACATGCCCACCAGTATCTTTCAATCTGTCTCTTCATGTATGTCTAAAGTGATTGCACCTGATGAGTAGGAACACATAATACTATTTGCAACTGTGTTAGCCCTTGGCTATGTACATCAAATCTCCAACTTCAGGCCAAAGATCAAAGGCCATTTGCATGCACATAAACAAAGCAACAGTTTTCTAAGCATATGTGCCTGTGCAGTGTAAACCCTACAATTTTAAATGTCTAAGTCCATGGGTATGATTAGTGCTAACAAACATTAACATCAGTCCCTGGCTGCAATGAGCTTCCAATCTAAAGTCCAAAATGAACTTTCTTACATTAGAGACTATTTTGACAGGAGACAAATAAGTTGCCAGCATGTCTTTGGATTGTATTGAGAAACCCAGGGAAAACATATAAACTTCAACATAACCATTAGCATGTTTGGGGAATTGAACCAGCAACCCCAGGGCTGCTAGAAAGAATTGTTACCCACTTAGCCAGCAGGCAGCTGCACACATGTTCCCTGCATCTCTGTGGTGTGAACCAACCCTAAGTCAATAGCCATGCTCAGTGTCACTAGCAATATACAATATATTAGCCTAAGTATTGGGACGCCTGCCTTTAAACGCACATGAACTGTAATGGCATCCCAGTCTTAGTCCATATGGTTCAAAATTAATTTGGCCCACCCTTTGCAGCTATAGCAGCTTCAACTCTTCTGGGAAGGCTGTCCACAAGGTTTAGGAGTGTGTCTATGGGAATGTTTGACCATTCTTTCAAGTGCATTTGTGAGGTCAGGCACTGATGTTGGACGAGAAGCCCTGGCTTACAGTCTCCGCTCCGCTCTCCAAGGTGTTCTGTTGTGTTGAAGTCAGGACTCTGTCCAGGCCAGTCAAGTTCCATAAACACATGGATGAGTGAGTTTGTGGTGGAGGACCTTGACTGGCTGCACAGAGTTCTGACCTCAACCTGATGGAACAACTTTTGGATGAATTAGAGCAGACTGCAAGCCAGGCTTTCTCATCCAACATCAGTGACTGGCCTCACAAATGCACTTTTGGAACAATGGTCAAACATTCCCATAGACACACTTAACCTTGTGGACAGCCTTCCTAGCCTTCCCAGAAGCTGTTCTAGCTGCAAAGGGTGGGCCAAATCAAGTTTCAACCATACGGACTTATGCCCCGTACACACGGTCCTATCGGAGCGTGTTGTCGGACATTCCGACCATGTGTGGGCTCCATCGGACATTTTCCATCGGATTTTCCGACACACAAAGTTTGAGAGCAGGCTATAAAATTTTCCGTAGAGAAAAGGAAAACAGTGAGATGTACACCAAAAATATCAAATATAAAGAAAAAAACGCGCTAAAATATAAGTGTGTATAAATGAATCATACATGTGTTACAATCATAAAATTATAATCTGAAAATTCCTCTTGGGAAATCACAACACCAAAGAGATTTCAAACTAATGCAATAATCAGAAAAATATATCGAAAAAACAGTGATGTCCATATAAATTAAATGTGAGTCAATATATGCATATGATCTTGACTGAAAATAGTCCCAAAGGAAAGCCCCTCAATATAGCACAGCGAAGACACTTGGTAGTGAAGATGAAAAAGACACACCGCTCACAGTGATCCGCCACCACATAGATTTTGCGCTTACCACAAAGCAAGCAATAAAAGCCTGTATGCAGTCCAAGTAAGGGATGTCCAGCTGATGTTATAACTTGTCTGTATACAGTGTGGCTACGGAGGTACAGCAGGGGACCCAAACACTCAAGCTCAAAGTCATGTGGATAAAGGAGAAATGGCCATAGTGGGAGGATGGGAGGTTGACTCTCTGACGTCATTGCTATCCTATTGTGGACGGGTGCTCGCTATGCCGGCCAGCGAATTGCTGTTTTTACCTTGTTTTATGTAAGTTTTCTACCTTTTTAAATAAAATGTCCTACCAGATTTACAACAAAATCTGATCGCGTCAATTCCGACTGTGTGTGGCCAGTTCCGATGCACAAAGTGCCACGCATGCTCAGAAGAAATTCCGAGAGGGAACAGCTCGGTCTGGTAAAATTAGCGTTCGGAATGGATACAGCACTTTCGTCACGCTGCAATATCAAAAATAGTTTAAGGCAGCGCACTCTTTTCTTCTTTATAATGTGAGAAGTATTTTTGCAGCTCATATTCACACAGACTTCTCACAAATTTATTTCTTTATTATTTATTGGGATTCCCTCAATATATTTACATTTGTCACATCTGACCAAATATTTTTTTGGTTGTTTTTAAATATTTTTTGTTTATTCCAGGCTGTTTTTGTATTTTTTGGGGGGGTTTGTATTTTTTTCAAGGCTGTTTTTTTTTTTTTTTTTTTTTGGGTTTGTATTTTTTTCCAAGGCTGTGTTTTTATTGTTGTTTTTGTTGTGTTTTACTCCATAATATTTTTGGGTGTGTTTCATGTGTCAAGTTACCACAACACCATTGATATCTTGTATTATTTAATCTCAAGGAGATTGTTTGGTGTTGGTGTCCCTTGTTAATTTCACATTGTATTTTTGAAATGTACCTGCCTACTCACAAACAAACTGCCCTTTTTGAAGGAAAACACACATAGGCAAGTATAATTGAAAACAAAAATCCTTTTTTAAGGGCTCAGAACCAAACAAAGAGGGAGGCAACGCTGGAGAAACAGTTGAAATTGGCGAAGCCTTTGACCCCCAGGGCAGACATCAATTCTTTACCAGCAAAATTGGTGGCCTGAGGAGTCCTTATCTAAGGGAGTGCAGTCTGGTCCAGAAGTCCCAGAGTTTCAGAAAGCAGCAGATGACATCTGTGTCCCCAGGCTGTGGTACTACAAGAGGCTGCATCTTTTGCCAGATCTGACTGAACCCAGGGCCATCACTCTCTGGTCTTCCTTAGACGCTTCCTTCCACGCTGTGGCTCTGGTGTTGGAGATGTGGCAGGAGGAGGAGTAGGACCAGGAGGAGGAGGAGGAGGAGTAGGACCTGGAGGAGGAGGAGAAGGAGGACCATGTGTGAGGTCACAAATGTGGGTAGCACATGTTATTTCACCCCCTCAACCCCTTATTGAGAGCTTCCAAAATTAGGAACTCACACAGGAGTCGTTGGATCTCCTCCATCTGCATCATTTTGCAGGCAGTTCTGCCAGCAAAGTCCTCCTCCACAGTGTGGGGGGTTCTCAGGGCCTCTGCAGCCTTCCAAAAGATACCTATGGCAGACTCCTCCTGGTTACTCCTCTTCCTG
The DNA here is from genome assembly GCF_042186555.1 of Aquarana catesbeiana. Taxonomy (NCBI): domain Eukaryota; kingdom Metazoa; phylum Chordata; class Amphibia; order Anura; family Ranidae; genus Aquarana; species Aquarana catesbeiana. The sequence continues at coordinate 938,050,445 of NC_133324.1, forward strand.
CCACTTTGTCTTTGCAGGTGTAGGAGAGGGACCGGGATATCAGACAGCCTGCTTGGCCCGGCCACCTCCTGGCTGAGACTTCCCTGTGTATGAAAAAGGGACATGGTTTTAGTTTTTGCTTCATCAATCACAATCATAAATTAGTACTCCAAACTAACATCTAGTTAACATCATTGATTGGACAACTAGCAATATTTAGAAGAATGCTATACCTGGCTCAAGCTGGGCTCCTCCACATGTTGCTGCCTGGAAGGCCCAGGTTGGGCGTCAGAAGCCTCAGCTGGGGGGGAAGGAAGCATGGAAGGAAGAGTGGAGAGTGCTGGCCTGGGTTCAGTCTGACCAGAAAATGCAGCCTGTCATAGTACCACAGCCTGGGGAGATAGATGTCATCTGCTGCTTCGGATCTCTGGGAATCCTGGACCTTCTTGCGCTCCCTTAGATAAGTGCTCCTCAGGCCACCAATTAGGGCCTTCAAATAGGTGATGTCTGCCATGGGACTCACCGACTTCACAAATTCCAACAAACTATCCAGCACTGCTTTCCTCTTTGTTTGGTTCTTATATTCTGGGTGGTTTATCTGCCACAGACAAGGCAGCTCCCTGAACATATCAATGAATATGGGCATAAATTCCTCATCTTTAAATAGATCCATTTTCACTGCAAGACACAACACAAGACAAACCCTAATGTCAGCCTAAAGTCTACTAAACTTGTGCAAATACAGGCCTCAATCTAGAAGCAGTATAGGCCCAATGTAAAATCTTACCTTCGCTATCACGATCGGTGACTCCATAACTCCTTCCTCCGCTCACAGATCGTACGTACTACGCACGCATGTTACGCTTTATAGACACTGCGCATGCGTGAAATTCCGCCCGCCCCTGACGTTCTTTCTAGTCTATTCCCCACCCCTTCTCGTTCGTTGCAGTGGGGGAAGAGCACATGGCGGAGACACAGCAGGTGTCAAATAATTACAGCAACGAGGAGAAGGAGGAGGAAAGCCCCGAGCCTGAAACGTCCCGATCTCGGAAGAGACAATTTAAGGCATCAAATATGTCCTTTGGGGAGATGTTGGAGATGGTCAACATAATGAAGAGGGCCGACTATGATGGGAAGTATGGACCTTACCCCAACCCCAATGTCGGAAAGGCCAAGATCATAGCAAAAGTGGTCAAGAGTCTGCACCGGAATTTCGGGGTACGACGATCGAAAGATCAGCTCAGGAAGTGGTGGTCGGACCTCAAATTAAGAGAGCACGAGCAGTACAGAAAAATCCGGAGAGTGCTGCAAAAAAGTAAGTAGTGGTCCTGTGTTCCTATTGTTTTTATGTTTATTACGTTCGTGCTGCTCCATGTGCTTTTCTTAACTGTTATCCAGTTTAAAATGGCAACTTTCATGTTCATGGGCACATTGTTCATTTGTATCAAACATTGTTCGCTCGGCCTAGAAAACACCATTGTTTTGGCCATATGCATTTCCCCACATTTTTTAGGGCCTACTTGTCTGACAAATATTTGGTTGTGTAGATGGGTTTGTAACTAGAATGAAATGCAAACTAGATTCTGTGTAAGGAGAGGACACTCAGCAGCTGTTTACACATCTGGACGCTGGAGCACTAGTGTGGGACACAAGAACACCCTTTTTATTAGGGGACCCACACAGGTGCTCCAGTGTATACTATAGGGGTGTCTCCATCTGTGAAGCTTGTACAAAACAGGTAAAGTGTTGAAATTTGACAAAGGACAAGAAAAATGCTACATCTTGGAAATCTGCCATCACGGGAGATCAATGGACACGTTTTGGGGGTGCAACCCCTTCCTCAATAAAAAAGTAGCTGTGAGGAAGGGGTTGCACCCCCAAAACACGTCCCTTGATCCCCCGTGATGGCAGGTAGCACATGTTGACATTCGGCAATTTGTGTGATTCTTCAAAATTTGGCTTTTCCTGGGGTGACTTCACCCCATCTGAACGCAATATCAAACACAGTTTGTAAATACTCATGTCTGATACCCTGTTTCCCCGAAAATAAGACCTAGCGTGATTGTTGGTGATGGCTGCAATATAAGCCCTACCCCCTCAAATAAGCCCTACCCTGTTTCCCCGAAAATAAGCCCTACCTTGAAAAGAAGACCTACAAGGACTTTAACTAGGGCTTATTTGGGCAGTAGGGCTTATATTGCAGCCATCACTGACAATCACGCTAGGTCTTATTTTCGGGGAAACAGGGTATTGCCTTCAAGTTCTACCAAATGTGAACTTTGTAAGTTTAAGATTTGTATCTTTCTAGTTGGTTTTAAACATGCCTGTTTTATCTCAAATGGACATTTCTACTTTTTCTAATGTGAGCCCAAAAATTGTTATACAACAAACATGTTGGTTTGTTTTAAAAACCTTTTACAAATGCACATGTGATTGTGCTGGTATTAAAAATATTGTTAATCAAGATTGTGTGGATTATTGTCTCAACGCTACAACACTTTTGTGGTGCTCTAAATGGTGTTTTCTGTGACAATGGGGGTTATTTCTTAAGGGCAAATCCACTTTGCACTACAAGTGCAGTTTCAAGTGCACTTGTAGTGCTAAGTGTCTTTGCCTTTAGTAAATAACCCCCAACATTGCTTGGTAATGTTACACAATCACGCCATTTTCAGGACTCACCACATTTCTCTCAGAATCAGCTAAAACAAACACAAAGAAAATATAAATAACACTGCGCTAACCCAATGTGAAAAGCAGCTACATAAAATATGACCAATATTGTAAACAGAAGTAAAAGTGAAATGCAGCGCTAAAAATGATAACAAATGGTAAAAGGCACATCAGACAATGTGACCATTACCAATATATACATAGCTGAAACACATGAAGCATAATACCAAAAAATTGAATATTAGACGGGATATAGTAAAGTCCCAATGTATGGCTATGTATCTGATACAAGAGAGTCCCAAACATAGGCTAAATATGAATGTTGGACTAATGTAGAAATCTTCTCTTGTATATCATGAGTTGTACGATCATGGGAAGTGGATAGATGGAATACGCTTACCAGCAGGAGTGGATTCGGATGCCAGTGACACCGAATCAAACAGGCTCTGAGATCCTTAATGGACAATGGTTGGACGATGGTTGGTCCTGGAAATCCCAGATCTCGAGGGGGATCTATCCTCTATGGTCCACATCACGACTGTCCGTTCAGAAGCCCGAGGGGGAATTCTCCACCACAAACACATGTTGAAGTCCATGTGGACGAAACGCATTGGGTGAGCCTTACTCTTTCCTACACTTGATTTTATTGTTTTACACGTGATCACGTTTTTATATTGTTTGTTGATTATTGGTTATATACAATAAAATACGTCATTTGGTCTGCACTATTGGCGTCCTATCTATCTTTTTGGGAACCATCCATGCTCTGGAGACTTGTTTGTGGCGGAGAATTCCCCCTCGGGCTTCTGAACGGACAGTCGTGACGTGGACCATAGAGGATAGATCCCCCTCGAGATCCGGGATTTCCAGGACCAACCATCGTCCAACCATCGTCCATTAAGGATCTCAGAGCCTGTTTGATTCGGTGTCACTAGCATCCGAATCCACTCCTGCTGGTAATCTATTCACTTCCCATGATCGTACAACTCATGATATACAAGAGAAGATTTCTACATCAGTCCAACATTCATATTTAGCCTATGTTTGGGACTCTCTTGTATCAGATTCATAGCCATACATTGGGACTTTACTATATCCCGTCTAATATTCAATTTTTTGGTATTATGCTTCATGTGTTTCAGCTATGTATATATTGGTAATGGTCACCATGTCTGATGTGCCTTTTACCATTTGTTATCATTTTCAGGACTGCATTTCACTTTTACTTCTAAAACAAACACAAGCAGGAAATGTCACCAAAGAATTTTTTTTTCAATTTATTTGAAAAAGGTTTTAGACATTGTCTGGCATATTGATGCCCCCCCCTACCCGCAAAGAATTCAAGGTATCTTAGCCGGACATCACGGGCACTCGGGGGGGCAAGCCAGGACGGCCACTTTCAAGCACCGTCAGGGTTGGTTCATTTGGAATTCCGGCCTCAGGCCCAACTGAGCCAGCATAGTTGGCAGAATGTTTCCGTAAAAAGTTGTGTAGAACACAGCATGCCAGGATAATATGATTCAGTTTGTACTGCGCCATGTGTATAGGTGTAAGAAATAGGCGGAAGCGGCTGGCCATGATTCCAAACATGTTCTCCACCACTCTTCTGGCTCTGGCCAGCCAGTAATTAAAAATCATCGGGAATGGCCGCATAAGATGGTCCCCCAGCGCAAATGCTTCATCCGCAACAAAGACGAATGGGAGTCCTTCCACATTGTCTTCTGGAGGTGGCAAGTTCAAGCTGCCATTCTGGAGACGCCTGTAGAACTCCGTCTGGGCGATGACTCCACCATCGGACATCAGGCCATTCTTCCCCACGTCCACATACAGGAACTCATAAGTAGCCGACACCACCGCCAACATCACAATACTATTATACCCCTTGTAGTTGTAATAGTACAACCCCGAGTTGGGTGGTGGGACGATGTGGATGTGTTTCCCATCAATTTCCCCTCTGCAGTTAGGAAAGTTCCACCGCTGGGCAAAGTGAGAGGCCACAGTCTGCCATTCCTGTGGCGTGGAAGGAAACTGTGGAGTCAAACAAAACAAAAAATTAGTCTTTTTGCACATAAACATGGAAAGCAGATTAGACACAAACATTCTTGACCAACATCAAGATACCATTTATTTATGGGAATTTTTAAAGACCAAAGTATAAGGTACACCTATCAGATTCCCCCCCCCCCCATGGGCCATTTCTAACATTATAGGGGGGAGGGGACTCTTGGACAGGTAACCCTCTCCACTGCATTGAGAGATGAATGCCTAAATAATGGGTATTACTTTGAACAGCCCCTCCTTAGTTACACTATTGGCAGCCCACTGGACAGGTAAGAAGTGTCATAATACAAAGATTTAAATACACATTGTACACATTTGAGCACATTTGGACATCTGCTATTACCTATCAAGATAATAATAGTATAAAAAAACTTTAAACAGTACCATTTGAAAGTATACAGGCAGGCCCTTGCACTACATGCTTTGGGGAATTCATCCATAAATCTGAGCACAAAAGAGATGGGTATAGTGTGTATGGATTTGGCAAAGTCAGCAGATAGATGATTGAGGATAGATAGAGAATTGGTATCAGCTGACTTAGCAGTTGGGGGGAGGGAGGGTTCAAAATGATTTGGGGACCCCCCTCAAAAAAAGCCTCTGGCACTCTGCCTGAATTTTAAGCACCAATCACATTTCTAAACATTTTAGGGGGTGTTTGGGGTAAAGCACTACTATGGAGCTGATAAAATACATTGTTAAGTGACTGCATGAGGTGAATATAGGGCCAGGAGACCATGCTAGGGAGGTAAGTGAAGGCAAATATGTATGAAGGACAACAAAGATAATTACCTAAAAATCCAGCATGCATGAGGACAAAGGGGACAATCACAGCATAATACAATCATGGCAATTAGGAAATGAGGAAAGAAATACAATATATTAGCAAACATTAAATACAATAAAATGTGATATCAAAGGATAAAAATCTTACCTTAATATACTCCTTCTGCAGGACCTGGATGATGGCAGAACAGGTCTCTGGGATAATGATCCCCAGAGCCTGGGGGGAGATGCCTGTCAAGAACTTGAGGTCCTGCAGGCTTCTCCCCATCGCCAAGTACCGCAGGGTGGTGACGAGCCTCTGCTCCGGTGTGATGGCTTGCCTCATGCAGGTATCCTGCCTGCTGATATAGGGGGTCAGCAAAGCCAACAAACGGTGAAATATGGGGTCTGTCATCCGGGAAATCATCAGGATTATTCTCACGGATCTCACGGAGCAAAGGCATATGACAGAACTGGTCATGCTGAAGCAACCAATTCTTGGTCCATGAACTCCTTCCCACCCTGTTCATGGACTGGGCTTGTGTCAAGGTCAGGACCCCAACACTAAGCCCCCGCAGAGCACGAACTCTACGAGGAGTATGTATACGCAACATGGCTAGAAAACGGTCGGCTGCTCAGAACGAAGTAACAGAACGCACTGAAGAATAGCAAGGCCTGTGAAGAGCGACCTGAAAAACAGTAACGAACGAACAAGAACACAATGACAAGTCAAGGGTACTCGCTGCACGCACCGAGGAGCAGATACAAACCCACAAGCACAAACTGAACAGCAGAAAACGATCTGAAAACCACGAGTCTGAAAAAGCGCGAATCGTCTCTCACCAAACTTTTAATAACAGTCGATTAGCAAAAGGAGCCCAAAGGGTGCCCGCTTGGTTCTGAAATGGCCTTTTCTAGTCTCGTCGTACGTACTGTACATCGACGCGTTCTTGGCGAGCGGAAATTCCGACAACTTTGTGCGACCGTGTGTACGCAAAACAAGTTTGAGCCAACATCCTTCGGAAAAAATCCATGGATTTTGTTGTCGGAATGTCCGATCAATGTCCGACCGTGTGTACGGGGCATAAGACTGGGCTGCCATTAAGTTCATGTGTGTGTAAAGGCAGGTGTCACAATACTTTTGACTAGATAGTGTATCTAGCAAGATTTAAAATGGTGGTGGAACTCTCCTACACATAAATACTACATTTAGACATAGTTTTAGGACCTGGGAGACGATACAACTTCTCTACATGCAGCAGCATGTTTGGGAATCGAACCCAGATGCTCAGCAGAAGTTCTAACCCCTATGGCACGGAGCTGCCACATGTGAAAACCTCCTACACATAAATACACATAAATACTGCATTTCTTTGGACATACAGGTGATGGAATTACATTACTCAAGAGTTATTCTACTTGATTTATTCTGTGATATTTGGTTGTTCTTTGTGGGTCAGTATAGAATAGTGATATTACCCTCCACTTTTTGGGAATTACATTTTGATTTCTGATGTTGGTACACATATCACATTTTTTGGGCTTATGATTATTTGGAAATAATAAAAAGCACAAAAAATTGTGACTCATTTTAAATTTGCATCAGCAATGGCATTGTTTGTGGATTGTAAAGACACCTGTGTGAGTTTGGGTAAAGATTGTTGTGAGATGGAGAGTAATGCCGTGTACACACGATCAGACTTTACGGTATACTTGGTCCGTTGGAGGGGATGATAAGGGACTATATACAAGATTTTAGTAATAAGAACGATATCATTAGCAGTAATCAGCATGGATTCATGAAGAATCGTTCTTGCCAAAACAATCTATTAACCTTCTATGAGGAGGTGAGTTGCCATCTAGAGAAAGGAAGGCCCGTAGACGTGGTGTATCTGGATTTTGCAAAAGCATTTGACACAGTTCCCCATAAACGTTTACTGTACAAAATAGGGTCCGTTGGCATGGACCATAGGGTGAGTACCTGGATTGAAAACTGGCTACAAGGGCGTGTTCAAAGGGTGGTGATAAATGGGGAGTACTCAGAATGGTCAGGGGTGGGTAGTAGGGTTCCCCAGGGTTCTGTGCTGGGACTAATCCTATTTAATTTGTTTATAAATGATCTGGAGGATGGGATAAACAGTTCAATCTCTGTATTTGCAGACGATACTAAGCTAAGCAGGGCAATAACTTCTCCGCGGGATGTGGAAACCTTGCAAAAAGACCTGAACAAATTAATGGGGTGGGCAAATACATGGCAAATGAGGTTCAATGTAGAAAAATGTAAAATAATGCATTTGGGTGGCAAAAATATGAATGCAATCTATACACTGGGGGAGAACCTCTGGGGGAATCTAGGATGGAAAAGGACCTGGGGGTCCTAGTAGATGATAGGCTCAGCAATGGCATGCAATGCCAAGCTGCTGCTAATAAGGCAAACAGAATATTGGCATGTATTAAAAGGGGGATCAACTCCAGAGATAAAACGATAATTCTCCCGCTCTACAAGACTCTGGTCCGGCCGCACCTGGAGTATGCTGTCCAGTTCTGGGCACCAGTCCTCAGGAAGGATGTACTGGAAATGGAGCGAGTACAAAGAAGGGCAACAAAGCTAATAAAGGGTCTGGAGGATCTTAGTTATGAGGAAAGGTTGCGAGCGTTGAACTTATTCTCTCTGGAGAAGAGACGCTTGAGAGGGGATATGATTTCAATTTACAAATACTGTACTGGTGACCCCACAATAGGGATAAAACTTTTTCGCAGGAGAGAGTTTAATAAGACTCGGGGCCACTCATTACAATTAGAAGAAAAGAGGTTTAACCTTAAACTACGTAGAGGGTTCTTTACTGTAAGAGCCGTAAGGATGTGGAATTCCCTTCCACAGGCGGTGGTCTCAGCGGGGAGCATTGATAGCTTCAAGAAACTATTAGATAATCACCTGAATGACCGCAACATACAGGGATATGTAAGGTAATACTGACACATAATCACACACATAGGTTGGACTTGATGGACGTGTGTCTTTTTTCAAACTCACCTACTATGTAACTATGTAACTATGTAACTATAAGTTCGATCGTGTGTGGGCTCCAGCGGACTTTGTTTTCTCAAAAGTTTGACGGACTTAGATTTGAAACATGTTTCAAATCTTTCCGACGGACTCTGCTTTCTAGCATACAAACCGTTCGTCTGTGTGCTAGTCCGAAACTGACGCATGCTCTGAAGCAAGTACAAGACGGAATCGCTCGGTCTGGTAAAACTAGCCTTCTTATTGAAGCTAGCACATTCCTCTCCTGTGATCTTTTAATATAGCGCATTCTTTTTTTCTTTATAATGCGAGAAGAAAGAAGTTGTGTTGCTGCTTATATTCACACAGAGTTCTCACAAACTACTTTCTTCATGATTTATCCTCATGCCATGACTAATATGATATTTTTTAAAAGCCAGATCTCTAGAACTAAAGTAGCAAATTTTTTTTGGACTCATCTTTATTTTTTACCGATTTCAACAATATAGATTTTACAATGTGTGCTAAATTATACAAAATGTTTTATTTGAAATTTTTTTTTTTGGAATTTGAGTTTCAAGTTACCACAATAACCTTAATAATTTTTATTGTTTTAATGAACCTTAATGAGGTTGGTGTCCCTTGTTAATTAGACATAGGGGGTTATTTTAAAAAGGCAAAATCATTTTTCACTACAAGTGCAAATTGTACTTGGAATTGCCCTGAAAGAGCATTTGGAAGTGCATTCGCTGTGGATCCGAGGGGCACATGCAAAGAACCCCCCCAAAAAAAATTCTCTTGCACATGATTGTATGATAAAATCAGCAGAACTTCCCCTCATTTCAGATCTTTACCTCAGATTTACAGCGACTGCACTTCCAACAAGTGCACTTGCAGTTGTCAGAGAGTTCCCTTGGGCAGATGCGCTGTTGGTGGGCATCGCGGCGCGTCGTCGCGCGTCGGCAGGCGCGCGCGCCCGGTGTTTGGCGCCAACCTGCCTATTTAGGCCATCTGCACAGGGGGCTCGGTGCTGTCCGATCTTCAGCTTCCTGTGTTCCTGCTTCCTGCTTCCTGTTTCCTGTTTCCTGTTTGGTTCTGATCTCCTGACCACCGGCCTGTCTCTGTTTCTCCTTGTTTGCTGCCTGCCATTGATCCCGGACCGTCCTGACTACGAATCTGCCTGCTCCTCTGTACTGCGTTGCCCGCCTGCTGCCGACCTCTGCCTGTGACCGACCAACCCGCTCCACTCCTGCTCTGCACCCACTGCCTGTGCTCCAGTTGACTGGTGATCTCCATAACCATCTTAACCGGGATCTTCCTGCAGCTACCCGCCAGGCTCTCATACCACTCTGTGCTCCCGTGCCTCCTGTCCATACTACCAGGGGCCGGTAACCAGATACGTAAGGGAGGCCTCCCCCTGCTACATCGGGCTCACCTGTCTGCTACGCACAAGTCTGACAGTATCGGACAGCCATGTCCGAGCCCGAGCAGGGAACCTCCCCCATGGAGGAACTGTGTAGACACCTGGCGGGTCTCACGCAAGCTGTGAAGAGCCTCCAGGAAGGCTACACAAGGCTGGAAGAACAAGTCCAGGTCCTGTCAGCTCCAACCCATCCACAAGCTGCTTCATCGGCCGGAGCGCCATCTGCGCCCTCAGTAGTTATGCTACCTCCAGAGCCTAAGGTACCCGTACCCGAAAGATTTGCTGGGGACCGCAGTAAATTTCGTGCCTTCCGCAATGCCTGCGAGCTATACTTCGCCCTGCAACCTCGCACTTTTTCCTTGGAGGCGACCAAGGTGGGCTTTGTGATCTCCCTCTTGTCTGGTGAACCACAGACCTGGGCTCACCGCCTCCTGGAACAGAAGTCTGGAGCACTGGACAACCTTGATGCCTTTTTCACCGTCATGTCCCAGTTGTATGAGGATCCTCAGGTAACAGCGACTGCCGAAGCCGCCCTGCACGCCCTTCAACAGGGGCGTAGAGCCGCAGAGGACTATGTGGTGGAATTTAGGCGGTGGAGTTCCGACACTGGTTGGAATGATGCGGCTTTACGTTATCAATTCCGCATGGGGTTGTCTGATCCCTTGAAGGATGAGTTAGCACGGGTCGGTGTACCCCAAACCTTGGATGAACTCATCAATCTGGCTATTCAGATCGACCGACGCCTCAGAGAGCGTCGCTCCGAGAGGTCTACCAGCCAATTCCGCCCTACCTGGATGCTACCCAAGGTTCCAAGCTCTCCCAGCCAGTCCTTCCCGGCACCGGCCACATCAGTTCCTGACACCTCCGAACCAATGCAACTCGGGCTATTCCGCCCTTCTCTCGATCCAGAAGAACGCCAACGCCGAAGAGTTAACAATCTCTGCATGTACTGTGGGGAGCCTGGACACTTCGTGAGGTCTTGCCCAAATAAGACACGTAAGTCGCTTAAGTCGCTGCCCATCTCTTCAATTTGTGCACCTGCTTTCTCTAAACCTGTTAATCATCTTGCTCTGTCTATCACCCTACAGCTTCCAGGAAAGATTATTCCAGCTACAGTCATCATTGATTCAGGAGCCTGCAGCTGTTTTATTGATCTGACCTTCGCTGCCAACCATCACATTCCTCTTCAGTCCAAAGTCCGGGGACTCTCGGTACATCTCGCAGATGGCTCCTCTCTTCGCTCCGGCCCTGTCACGCAGGAAACCATTCCTTTGTTGGCCACCATGGGCCCTAACCATCAAGAACTTCTGCGCCTGGATGCCATCTCCTCTCCCCTTTTTCCCATCATATTGGGGATGCCATGGTTACAGGCCCATAACCCCAGCATTGACTGGTCCAGTGGAGAAGTCAAGTTCTTGTCTCATTACTGCCGACAACACTGCTTACATACAAATTCTGCTGAGTCTACCCAATTACTCTGTTTAGACACCGAATCCGAACTTCAACAGGTGGTCCCTGCACCCTATTGGGACTTTCTGGACGTCTTTAGCAAAAAAGGAGCAGAGGCCTTACCTCCTCACAGGCCTTACGATTGCCCAATCGAGCTATTACCTGGAGCAGAAGTTCCCTTTGGAAGGATTTTCCCACTGACAGAGCAGGAGCTGGATACTCTAAAAATATATATCGACGAGAACCTGAAGAAAGGGTTTATCCGCCCTTCTACCTCTCCGGCCGGGGCTGGCATATTCTTTGTGGAGAAAAAGGACCATTCCTTGCGTCCTTGTATCGATTATCGGGAATTGAACAAAGTAACAATCAAGAACCGTTACCCGCTACCCTTAGTGCCCGAACTCTTCCAGAGATTAGGATCCGCAGTAATCTTTACCAAGCTAGATCTCCATGGTGCCTACAACCTGATCCGCATTCGAGAAGGAGATGAGTGGAAGACAGCCTTTCGCACCAGATTTGGACATTACGAATACCTTGTCATGCCCTTCGGTCTGTGCAACGCACCTGCTACGTTCCAACATTTTGTCAACGACATCTTCCGTGACTTTCTGGATCTTTATGTTATTGTCTACCTAGATGATATCCTGATCTTTTCCTCCTCAGTCTCAGATCATCGCAGGCATGTCAGAAATGTGTTAGCTCGTCTCAGGCAGCATGGACTTTATGCCAAACCAGAAAAATGCCAATTCGAACTTCAAAGCATCCAGTTTTTAGGCCTAATCATTTCTGTTGATGGTATAAAAATGGATCCGCAGAAAGTATCTGCCATTCTGGAGTGGCTCGCTCCCTCCGATAAAAAAGGGGTTCAAAGGTTCATCGGCTTCTCGAACTTTTACAGGAAGTTCATTAGGGGCTTCTCTACAATAATTGCCCCCATCACCGAAATAACCAGACAAGGGAATCGATTCCAGTGGTCCCTTGAGGCACAATCTGCCTTCGAAAAACTCAAGGAGCTGTTCACATCCGCCTCAATTTTAAAACACCCGGATCCTGCTCTACCATTCGTCCTTGAAGTGGACGCTTCGGAGGTCGCAGTCGGAGCTGTTCTGTCCCAACGGCAAGGCCCAAAGGCCCTTCTCTACCCAGTGGCCTTTTTCTCCCGCAAACTCTCTTCAGCGGAGAGAAATTATGATGTTGGCGATCGGGAGCTTCTGGCCATTAAATCCGCTTTGGAGGAGTGGCATTATCTACTGGAGGGTGCAGCACACCCTATCCTGGTCTATACGGACCACAAAAATCTGGAGTATCTCCGAACTGCCAAAAGACTGAAACCCCGACAAGCAAGATGGGCTCTATTCTTCTCCAGATTTCAGTTTCATATAACGTACAGACCTGGTTCCAAGAATACCAAGCCGGATGCTCTTTCTCGTATGTTCCCTGATTCTGGCAAACCTGAGCATCCGGACACCATTCTTTCATCCGGAAATTTTCTTTTGCTTCAAGTGGATCTATTATCCCGCATAAAACAAGCTTCTTTAAATTGGACCCCAAGTTCCGGAGAGCTGGTGAGGGCCCAGGATGGTCTTTTTTGGCACAAGGGTAAAATCGTAGTCCCTGAAGATTTGAGGGTGGCAGTGCTGGAGCTCTGCCATGATCATAAGATGGCTGGACATTTCGGTGTGCTGAAGACAACGGAGTTAGCGCAGCGCACATTTTGGTGGCCTTTGTTAGTGAACGACTGCAAGAGCTATGTAGAATCTTGTACCACCTGTGCCCGGAACAAGAATAGCCGGACTAGAGCCTGGGGTCTGTTAAAGCCATTACCCGTCCCAGAAAGACCGTGGAAGATGATATCAATGGATTTCATTGTAGAGCTTCCCCAGTCAGAGGGTTTCTCTACCATCTTTGTCGTCGTAGACAGGTTAACCAAGATGGCTCACTTCCTGCCAATGAAGGGCACACCTTCGGCCATGGAGACAGCAAGGGTCTTCATTAAAGAGATTGTCAGGTTGCACGGAGTCCCATCGAGCATCATATCTGATCGTGGTGTTCAGTTCACCTCACGGTTCTGGAAGGCTCTCTGTAACTCCCTGGAAATCGAGCTGGCACTCTCCTCCGCTTATCATCCCCAGACTAATGGGCAGACGGAGAGAACTAATCAAACTTTGGAGCAATACCTCCGTTGTTTTTCATCTTTCTCTCAGGACAACTGGGTCTCTCTGCTGCCAATCGCTGAGTTCTCCTATAACAACTCTCTACATTCGGCCATTAAGCAAACACCGTTTTTTGCCAATTACGGATTCCACCCGTCCTTTCTGCCCAGGTCTTTACCTGAATGTGCGATCCCTGCGGTCTCTGAGACCATGGACTTCTTTCTTTGTAACAACAAGCTCTTGCAGGATACCATGGCTAAGACCCAAGAGTATAATAAAAAGATGTTTGACAGGAAGAGGCGGGGAGAGCTCATCCTGGAACCTGGCAACCAGGTTTGGTTATCCACGACCAATATAAGAATGGCCTGCCCTTCAAGGAAATTGGGCCCCAAATTCTTGGGTCCGTTCGCAGTCAAGAAGAGGATTAACAATGTGGCCTATGAACTCAATCTACCTAGTACCCTGAAGATTCATCCGGTCTTTCACATTTCATTGCTGAAACCTGTTGTACCCAACACTTTTGCTGGTCGAAGTACTGACCCACCAGAACCCATAATTGTCGATAGCAAGGAAGAATTCGAGGTGGAAGCTATTCTGGATTGCAGGAAAAGACGCAACCAGTTGCAGTATTTGATCAAATGGAGGGGGTACGGACCAGAGGATAACTCCTGGGAGCCAGAGGGCAACTTACATGCCGAAGAGCTTCTGAGGTCTTTTAGGAGTACCCACGCTTCCAAATTGGCACAGTTGGACATCCGGAGGCTGCCCTTGAGGGGGGGGCACTGTCAGAGAGTTCCCTTGGGCAGATGCGCTGTTGGTGGGCATCGCGGCGCGTCGGCGCGCGTCGGCAGGCGCGCGCGCCCGGTGTTTGGCGCCAACCTGCCTATTTAGGCCATCTGCACAGGGGGCTCGGTGCTGTCCGATCTTCAGCTTCCTGTGTTCCTGCTTCCTGCTTCCTGTTTCCTGTTTCCTGTTTGGTTCCGATCTCCTGACCACCGGCCTGTCTCTGTTTCTCCTTGTTTGCTGCCTGCCACTGATCCCGGACCGTCCTGACTACGAATCTGCCTGCTCCTCTGTACTGCGTTGCCCACCTGCTGCCGACCTCTGCCTGTGACCGACCAACCCGCTCCACTCCTGCTCTGCACCCACTGCCTGTGCTCCAGTTGACTGGTGATCTCCATAACCATCTTAACCGGGATCTTCCTGCAGCTACCCGCCAGGCTCTCATACCACTCTGTGCTCCCGTGCCTCCTGTCCATACTACCAGGGGCCGGTAACCAGATACGTAAGGGAGGCCTCCCCCTGCTACATCGGGCTCACCTGTCTGCTACGCACAAGTCTGACAGCAGTGCAATTTATCAAGTGCACTTTGCAATAGCACTTTGCACTTGAATTGCAAAATGATTTAGCCTTTTGTAAATAACCCACATATAGTCTTTTTGACCTGTACCTGCCTACTCACAAACCAAATGTCCTTTTTGAATCAAAACACATAGTCAATAATGTAAGGTAAAGAAAATATCCATTTATTTTGGTCAAAACAGAAATGAGAAAGGCAACACTGGAGACACTTTTGGAATGTGTGAAGCCTTTTGTCCCCCAGGACACACATCAAGTTAGAGGACAATAAAATTGGTATCTTGCGACTAGGGAGCACACGGAGCACAGTCAGAAGTCAGACCAGACAGAAGCCAGACAATCACTTTTGACTCTTCCGTGGAGCCTTCCCTGCACGCTGCCCTTCAGCCTTCCCTCCACGTTTCGCTGCAGCCTTCCTTGGAGGCTGTGCCTCTGGTGGTGTACTTGGGGCAGGAGGAGGAGGAGGAGGAGGAGTAGCAGGAGGAGTGGCTTCATCTGCTATATATGTTTTTGCAGTTAGCTCCCCTCTCAAGCCCTTCTGATACACTTGAAAAATATGACCCTCACGGAGGAGTTGCCCCTTTTCTAGTTCCAGCAATCTGGTGGCCATATAGGTTCCATACGCCTCTTCCACATTGGGTGGTGTGCTGAGGATTTGGCTGGCTTCGCGAGTGAGGGCTAGTGATTCCTCATCTGTTCGTGTCATCTTTCTGGGCCTTTTAGTGGTAATGCGGAGGGGAGGCACCTGACACTCCGTGAGGCTTATACTGGGCCCAGCCACGGCCTCCTCCTCTCTCTCACTGGGCAAGACCTCCACCTCTATACCTCTGGGCACGGACTCCTCCTGGCTAAGCTCATCCTGGGTAAAAAAAAGGGACATACCGGTAGTTGTAATTTTTGCTTACGCAGGTTCTGAATCTGGGGAAGCAACTGTCAGCACTGAGATGTCCCTCCATACTAAAGGTGAGCCAGGAATGTACACGGCAGGTGCCGGCAGGGGCCAGCACAGAGGCGGGTGGAGACAAAGAGGTGCAGGCACTAGCAAAGAGTGAATGGGTGACAGTCAGGAGGGGTAGAGGGGGAAGTGCCAGAGAGGCCGATCCAGGACTGGAGCATCCCAATAAGTACGCTCCATTGAGTGACATTGGTGAAACCAGTCATGGACCAGCACTGCTGGAGATGAGGGTCTCTCCTAGCTACCAGGGGAAGAACTCCTCCAGTGAGAGTGGGGGGGCAGCAAAGAGAAAGGAAAGACAGATTCTGGTGGTAGGGGACTCAATCCTTAGAAGGACAGAGAGGGCAATCTGTAACCAAGACCTGAATCGCCGAACAGTATGTTGTCTACCGGGCGCTCGGGTTCGGCACATCACGGATCTTGTGGACAGATTACTGGGAGGGGCTGCGGAAAACCCGGCTGTCATGGTGCACGTTGGCACCAATGACAAAGTCAGAGGCAGATGGAGTGTCCTAAAGAACGATTTTAGGGACTTAGGTGCTAAATTGAGGAAAAGGACCTCCAAGGTAGTATTGTCAGGAATACTACCGGTACATCGAGCCACACCAGAAAGGCAGAGGAAGATTAGGGAAGTAAACAAGTGGCTGAAGAGCTGGTGCAGTAAGGAGGGGTTTGGGTTCCTGGAGGACTGGGCCGACTTCTCAGTCGGTAACCGGTACTATAGAAGGGACGGACTGCACCTAAATGAGGAGGGTGCAGATCTGCTGGGAATGAAGATGGCCAAAAAGTTAGAGGGGTTTTTAAACTAGGCGATGGGGGGGGAGGGTCCAGAGACAGTGATAGCCAGCGCGGAAAATATTCCAGAGGGTAGTATTGGGGGCATTAGTGGTAGGTTAACCAAAGCACAAAAACACAAGGTGAGTATAGTAGCAAGTCCTAGTTGCAATCTTGAAACACCCAATACGAGGACAATATGCGACCGGTCTAAACTATGTGGCATGTTCACCAATGCCAGGAGCATGGCGGACAAGATGGGTGAACTAGAGATACTGTTGTACAAGGAGGATTTGGATTTTGTGGGAATTTCAGAGACCTGGTTCAACAGCTCTCATGATTGGCTGGCAAACATTCAAGGGTATACCCTATACCGCAAGGATAGAGAGGGTAAAAAAGGGGGAGGGGTATGCCTATATATCAAGAATAATGTACAAGCGAATGTGAGAGATGACATCACTGAGGGAGCTAGAGAGGAGGTGGAATCCTTATGGGTAGAGCTCCAAAGGGATGAAGCTAAGGGGAAAATAATACTGGGAGTATGCTATAGGCCCCCTAACCTGAGGGAGGAAGTGGAGACGGATCTCCTATCACAAATTGGATTAGCAGCAAGGATGGGAAGTGTTATCATAATGGGGGATTTTAATTATCCAGACATAGACTGGGCGGAGGGAACCGCGCATTCATTTAAGGCTCGCCAGTTCCTTAATGTCTTGCAGGACAATTTTATGGGTCAGATGGTAGACGCACCAACTAGAAATAAAACATTACTAGATCTACTGATTACCAACAATACAGACCTGATCACAGATGTGGAAATACGGGGCAATTTAGGTAACAACGATCACAGGTCAATTAGTTTCAGTATAAATCACACAAATAGGAAACACGAAGGGAACACAAAGACACTGAATTTCAAAAGAGCCAACTTCCCTAAACTAAAAACCTTGCTAAAAGGCATAAATTGGGATAAAATATTAGGAATGAAGAATAGGGAGGAGAGATGGGTTTGCTTTAAGAGCATATTAAATAAGGGCATTAGCCAATGTATCCCATTGGGTAATAAATTTAAAAGAGCGAACAAAAATCCTGGATGGCTTAACTCCAATGTAAAAATGCATATAAAAGCAAAGGAGAAGGCCTTCAAAAAATACAAGGTTGAGGGATCATCCTCAGCATTCAGACTTTATAAAGAATGCAATAAGAAATGTAAGGGTGCAATTAGGACGGCTAAGATAGAACATGAAAGACACATAGCGGAGGAGAGCAAAAAAAATCCCAAGAAATTCTTTAAGTATGTAAACAGTAAAAAAGGGAGGACAGACCATATTGGCCCCATAAAGAATGAGGAAGGACATCTGGTTACAAAGGATGGGGAGATGGCAAAGGTATTAAATTTATTCTTCTCCTCAGTCTTCACGAGTGAATCGGGGGGCTTCAGTAACCAAAACTGCAGTGTTTATCCTCATGACACAACACAGGAAGCACCTCCATGGTTAACAGAGGACGGAATTAAAATTAGACTTGAGAAACTTAACATTAATAAATCACCGGGACCAGATGGCTTGCATCCGAGGGTACTTAGGGAACTCAGTCAGGTGATTGCCAGACCGTTGTTCCTAATTTTTACAGACAGTCTATTGACTGGAATGGTACCAGCTGATTGGAGAAAAGCCAATGTAGCACCAATATTTAAAAAGGGCCCAAAAAACATCCCTGGGAATTACAGACCAGTTAGCCTAAGGGGATGATAAGGGACTATATACAAGATTTTAGTAATAAGAACGATATCATTAGCAGTAATCAGCATGGATTCATGAAGAATCGTTCTTGCCAAACCAATCTGTTAACCTTCTATGAGGAGGTGAGTTGCCATCTAGATAAAGGAAGGCCGTAGACGTGGTGTATCTGGATTTTGCAAAAGCATTTGACACAGTTCCCCATAAACGTTTACTGTACAAAATAAGGTCCATTGGCATGGACCATAGGGTGAGTACATGGATTGAAAACTGGCTACAAGGGCGTGTTCAGAGGGTGGTGATAAATGGGGAGTACTCAGAATGATCAGGGGTGGGTAGTGGGGTTCCCCAGGGTTCTGTGCTGGGACCAATCCTATTTAATTTGTTTATAAATGACCTGGAGGATGGGATAAACAGTTCAATCTCTGTATTTGCAGACGATACTAAGCTAAGCAGGGCAATAACTTCTCTGCAGGATGTGCAGACCTTGCAAAAAGACCTGAACAAATTAATGGGGTGGGCGACTACATGGCAAATGAGGTTCAATGTAGAAAAATGTAAAATAATGCATTTGGGTGGCAAAAATATGAATGCAATCTATACACTGGGGGGAGAACCTCTGGGGGGAATCTAGGATGGAAAAGGACCTGGGGGTCCTAGTAGATGATAGGCTCAGCAATGGCATGCAATGCCAAGCTGCTGCTAATAAAGCAAACAGAATATTGGCATGCATTAAAAGGGGGATCAACTCCAGAGATAAAACAATAATTCTCCCGCTCTACAAGACTCTGGTCCGGCCGCACCTGGATTATGCTGTTCAGTTCTGGGCACCAGTCCTCAGGAAGGATGTACTGGAAATGGAGTGAGTACAAAGAAGGGCAACAAAGCTAATAAAGGGTCTGGAGGATCTTAGTTATGAGGAAAGGTTGCGAGCGCTGAACTTATTCTCTCTGGAGAAGACACGCTTGAGAGGGGATATGATTTCAATTTACAAATACTGTACTGGTGACCCCACAATAGGGATAAAACTTTTTCGCAGAAGAGAGTTTAATAAGACTCGTGGCCACTCATTAAAATTAGAAGAAAAGAGTTTTAACCTTAAATTACGTAGAGGGTTCTTTACTGTAAGAGCGGCAAGGATGTGGAATTCCCTTCCACAGGCGGTGGTCTCAGCGGGGAGCATTGATAGCTTCAAGAAACTATTAGATAATCACCTGAATGACCGCAACATACAGAGATATGTAATGTAATACTGACACATAATCACACACATAGGTTGGACTTGATGGACGTGTGTCTTTTTTCAACCTCACCTACTATGTAACTATGTAACTATGCAATCACACACAATTTTCAGCTCAGGACTTTCAAATATAATTCAAAACAAATAGTAAAGGCTATCTTTTTGACCCCACCATTATTCTAGCTGCTCACCAATATTTGAAGTATATTTTTGGCCACTACTGTCTAGTGATATGTCTACATATTAATAATTGTGATGAAGTCATTTTTGGTGAAGCACTTCAAAAATTTTTAGGTTTACATCATTAATATTTACACAATCCAAAATTCACCAAAAAAGTATACCTGGCTGAAGCTGGGCGCATCCACTTCATCAAGGATGAAAGGGCCCAGTTCTTCTTGGGACTCCTCAGCTGGGGTGGAGGGAAGGGTGGAGGTGGAGGGAAGGCTGGAGGGAAGGGTGGAGGGAAGGGTGGAGGGAAGGCTGGAGGGAAGGCTCGAAAGTGATTGCCTTGCTTCTGTCTGGTCATCCAGAAATTGCATTTTTTGGTAGTACCACAGCTTGGGGACATAAATCTGGTCTGCTGCTGCTCCGGATCTGCGCGACTCCTGGATCTTCTTGTGTTCCCGCCTGTACATGTTGCGAAAGATACCAATTTTATTGTCCACAAACTTAAGGTCTGCCTGGGGGACTTGAATCTTCACAAATTCCAAAAGTGTGCCCAGTGTTGCCTTCCTTACATCTCTATTAAAATACAATGGGTACTTGACCTCCCACAGGTTTCTGTTTTCTTGATACAAATCAAGAAAACGTGTCAAAAATTCTTCCTCCTTAAAAGGATTCATTTTTGCTGAAAGACAAGACACAAGATAAAAACTGTAATGTCAGTACAAACTCCCAGTATTATATTTGGCTCAATCTAGGGTACACACACACACACACCAAACACATTCACCAAACACACACCCACGTTTAATCTTACTTTTGTTTCTGACGCTCGCTACTTCCTCTTGGACATACGTAGGCCAGCGTAATAGCTTTATATACACTGCGCATGTGTCATGCTACGCCTGCGTCTCCCGCCCCTGACGTTCTTTAGTATGATTTGTCCCTGCCCCTTCGCTCTTCATTGTGCAGTGGCAGGATATAGAGAAAGATGGCAGAGAGATTATCTGCAATTAGCGCGGAGGAAAGCCAGGAACCATAACCATCCAGATCCAGGAGGAGATATAAGGCGACCAACATGGCCTTTGAAGAGGTGGTGGAGATGGTGTCCATATTGAGAAGGAAGGACTACGATGGCAAAAAAGGACCGTACACCCGACCCAATATGCGGAAGGACAAAAGAATGTCTTCAGTTGTCACCGCTCTTGAACAAAAATTTGGCACTAAACGGGCTAAAGAACAATTGAGGAAGCGGTGGTCTGACCTCAAAAGTAGGGAGCCTGAACAATATTGGTGAATAAAGAAGCTGCTTAAAAAAATTAAGTACTTGTTGTGTGTTCCGAATGAGATACTTAACTTGCATGCTGATCCATATGCTTTTCGTTTATACAGCATCGTTCGTAAAGACCGTTCTTTTGAAAAAAACATATGATACTAAGAAAATGACAGGTTTTTTTTTGCCAAATACGATGGTACAGGGTTTGGACATACATTTAGGTCTTGATAATTTGTCGTATTCCAAAAATGTGGTGATGTTGTGTAGATGTGTTTGAAAATATAATGCTTCTTCAAAAATGATTCAGTGTAATGTAAGGACAGGACACAGCAGCTGTTTCCACATCTGGACTCACGAGCACTAGTGTACTATGTGACACCAGAGAAAATTTTTGGGGGTAATACACAAGGGGCTCCAGGGGATACTTGAGGTCTCTGCATCTGTGAAACTTGCATGAAAATGTGTATTGTTTGTCATTTTTGGGCAGAGTGAATTTTAATCCTGTCTTCAAAATTTTTGGTGCAAAAAAATGACAATTGTCCACAACTTCTAACGAACGTTTCATATTCCTTTTTCAAGACTGAAATATCACTGTGTTTTAACTATACCTTTTGTTTAATTATCATAGGGGAGAAAAGACTCAGACAACAGTCCAAGGATCCCAGGACCCCCCCAAGTCACCAGCCTGAAGCTGAAATTACCCCAAGCCCCAGCCCAAGACCATGCCCACCCGACGAGCTGGAGGAAGGAGAGGTGGAGGAAGTGTGTGATATTTTCACCCCACCAAGTGAGTGACTGACACCCCAGCTTAAGTTCATCTATTTAGACGTGCATATTTTACAATAATTTTAAAATAATTTTTTATCCACAAATTTTAGGTGATGTTCTGGTTGTGGAAGGCCAAGCGGCGGAGCCATTTAGCACAGACAGTGCACAAAGACTCATTGGCCAGATAAAGGTGTGGAATGGCCAAATTGATAGAATGTGTGACCAAATTGACAGCATGAGAAATCGTCTGGACAGCATGCAACAGGAAATGAAGAACATGATTGATGTTTTGGGCAATAATAACTTTTTGCCTAAAAACATCAATCATGTTCTTCATTTAATTGTCAAGTTTTATTTTTCTAAAATGTTTTAACTTGCTAAATACTAATGTAAACATTTTGCAGATGCACACGGTGTGTCATCATGTGCTATCTTCCATCAGGGGATATCAATGTACTTGTTTTGTGTTTGCAACCCCTTCATCAGAATAATGTTAGTTTGTGAGAGGAACAAAGGGATAGCATACACAAAACACGTCCATTGCTCCTCCATGATGGGAGATAGCACATGTTGACTTGAACCTTTTTTCACCAGAAATTGTGAGCCTCTGCAATTTTTTAATTTTACATGGGTGACATCACCAGCACCGTTATTAACATGTTGAACTTGTAAGTTCCTGTTATTTTTGTTCTTATGGTTTTTAAAACCCTGTTGTGAAGCCAAATTTTGTAAACAATGTATATTTTCTACAAATATGCATAAACTAAAAAAAATTCAAAAAAATATTGTTAACAACAAAAAAAACACGTTCAAACAAAATGCACCTTTCAATGTGCACACAGTAAAATGTTTTTACTACTACAATGTGTGTGGCTTATTATTTATCAATAACAGTTTGTTATTTTTTTGTGTGGTTACAGTGACAAAGGGCCTTATTAACTAAAGGGAAATGCACTTGCCACTACAAGTGCACTAGGAGACAGACAAAACTAAATGCAAACAAGAATCAAAACAAGGGATTGTTGCCAAAATTTTTTTTTTTTTTTTCAAAAAATCTTAAAGATCTTGTTGCATTGCAATGGCCCCCCGACCATTAAAATAATTGACATATCTGTCACGCACTTCACGGCGGTTTGGGGGGCCAAGCCAATGCGGCCACTTTCCAGGCCTGTGAGTGGTTCATCAACACCAAGTCCGGCCTCAGGCCCAACAGAAGATAGATATGTCAAAGAATGACGTCTCAAGAAATTATGCAGAATGCAGCAAGCAAAGATCACATAATTGATTTTGTATTCTGCTAGATTTATTGCAGAGAGGAACAAACGGAACCGGTTGACCAGAATCCCAAAGGCATTCTCCACAACTCTTCTTGCTCTGGCCAGCCAGTAATTAAATACCCTTCTCTCAAGGGTGAGTGTCCTTTGAGGGAACGGCCTCATCAAGTGCTCGCCGAGAGCAAACGCTTCATCAGCGATGAAAACTGAGGGGAGTCCATCCCCATTCTGGTCATCAGGTGGCAATCCCAGGCCACCAGTCTGGAGATGCTGGCACAGCTCGGTCTGTGCAAAGACTCCTCCGTCAGACATCCGGCCATTCTCCCCCATGTCCACGAACATAAATTCCAATTGTGCCGAGACCACCTGTCATGAACAGGTGTGACCAGATTGTGTGGACTTCAAAGAGCAAACCAAAACGCATGTAAAGTGAAATAAGAATAATGTTTATTTAAGATAAGTGATATAAATAAACAAACACCCCAAATACAAATAGTATAGTGCTCAACCAACCAACAGAAACCCACAGACAGCAGATAATATATACAGCCAAAGGGAAGTACCGAAATCAAACACGTAAGCCAGGCCAGGGTCATACACAGGGGATCAGCAACTGAACAAGGGCAGGATAGGAGAGGGAGATAATGGATGGGATATGGATACAAGGGAATAGGAACACAGGAGGGACAGGATCAGGATGGGATCGGATACAGGCTCAGGAGCAGGCTCAGGTTCAGATAGAGATACAGATACAGGTTTACAGATACAGGTTACAGGTCAGGGCGCAAGGAAGAAAGATACCAAGGCAAGCCTGTGAGGGCTTGCTGGGTATTTATAAGGCTGTAGTAATTGACCTCATGTCACAGCTGAGTGCAGAGGGTGCTGTTTGCTCCACAATGCGGAGTGCACCCGCTGGTGGACACCGGTACTACAGCCCAAGGATGCAACAGTGCCACCAGCAGGAGAGTCCTCTTACTACAGGTCCTAGGTGTTGGAAGACACCCACTGGTGTACACTGGTACTGCGATCCAAGAGACCGATAACGCCACCAATGGGTAAACACTCTCATGACAGTACCCCCCCAAAGGAGCGGCCTCCGGACGCTCCAACAAGATGAAATTGTCCAAAGTTCATGGTCTCAAACCCGAACAGATGAGGGCACATCAGGCTGGGCATCGGGTACATCAAACTGGACAGTGGGTACATTCGACAAGACAGTGGGCACATCCGAGAAGGCAGCGGGCACATCCGAGCAGACAGTGGGCACATCTGAGAAGACAGTGGGCACATCTGAGATGACAGCGGGCACATCCGAGAAGACAGCAGGCACATCCTAGAAGACAGCAGGCAGGAACACACCAAGCTGGGCAGCGGGCACGGGCACTTCGAGCTGGACAGCAGGCACTTTGAGCTGGGCAGCAGGCATGGGCACTTTGAGCTGGGCAGCAGGCGCGGGCACTTCGAGCTGGGCATCAGGCATGGGCACTTCGAGCTGGGCAGCAGGCACATCAGGCTGGGCAGCAGGCACAGGCACTTCGAGCTGGGCAGCAGGCACATCAGGCTGGGCAGCAGGCATGGGTACTTCAGGCTGGGCGGCAGGCACGGGCACTTCAGGCTGGGCAGCAGGCATGGGCACAGGCACTTTGAACTGGGCAGCAGGCACGGGCACTTCGAGCTGGGCAGCAGGCACATCAGGCTGGGCAGGGGGCATGGGCACTTCAGGCTGGGCAGCAGGCACATCAGTCTGGGAAGCTGGCACATCAGTCTGGGAAGCTGGCACATCAATCTGGGAAGCTGGCACTAAGACATCAGGCTGGAAGGCAGGCACTGGGACAATAGGCTGGAAAGTGGGCACATCAGACTGAGAAGCTGGCACATCAGACTGGGAAGCTGGCACATCAGACTGGGAAGCTGGCACAGCAGACTGGGAAGCTGGCACATCAGGCTGGAAGGCAGGCACTGGGATAATAGGCTGGAAATCGGGCACATCAGGCTGGGAAGCTGGCACATCAGACTGGGAAGCTGGCACATCAGACTGGGAAGCTGGCACATCAGGCTGGGAGGCAGGCATCGAGACATCAGGCTGGAAGGCAAGCTTCGAGACATCAGGCTGGAAGGCAGGCACTGAGACAGACTGGGAAGCTGGCACATCAAGCTGGGAAGCTGGCGCATCAAACTGGGAAGCTGGCACATCAGGCTGGAAGGCAGGCATCGAGACATCAGGCTGAAAGGCAAGCTTCGAGACATCAGGCTGGAAGGCAAGCTTCGAGACATCAGGCTGGAAGGCAAGCACTGAGACATCAGACTGGGAAGCTGGCACATCAGACTGAGAAGCTGGCACATCAGACTGGGAAGCGGGCACATCAATCTGGAAGCCAGGCACCGAGACATCCGGCTGGAGGGCAGGCACCAAGACATCAGGCTGGAAGGGAGGCACCGAGACACCAGGCTGGAAGGCAGGCACATCAGACTGGAAAGCGGGCACCGACTGGCAATTGGGCACATCAGACTGAAAGACAGGCATTGAGACATCAGGCTGGAAAGCGGGCACATCAGACTGGAAGGTAGATACATCAGGCTGGAAGGTAGGCACATCAGGCTGGAAGGCAGGCACCGAGACTTTGGGCTGGAAGGCAGGCATCAAGACATCAGACTGGGAAGCAGGCACATCAGACTGGAAGGTAGGCACATCAGGCTGGAAGGCAAGCACTGAGACTTTGGGCTAGAAGGCAGGCAACAAGACATTAGACTGGTAGCGGACACATCTGACTGGAAGGTAGGCACATCAGGCTGGAAGGCAGGCACATCAGGCTGGAAGGCAGGCACCGAGACTTTGGGCTGGAAGGCAGGCATCGAGACATCAGATTGGAAAACGGGCACATCAGACTGGAAGGTAGGTACCTCGGGCTGGATAGCAGGCACTGGGTTGGCAGGTTTAGGTGGGTCATCAAGTTCAACTGGCATGAACGCAGGCTGGAACAGGTTGGTTGGTGTGGAAGCAAGTTGGGTTACTGGCAGGATCGTGTGAGTGGGGAAGAACTTCCGTTTCTTCTTTGGCTTAACTGCTGGAAATCTGTAGGTGGCTGTAGGACTGTAGACAGGAGGTGAGGCATACTGAAAGGAAGGGCTGGGATATGGCAAGGAAAGGGGGAACAGCAGCCAGAGGAAGTTCTTGTGGGGAAGTTGCAGGTATTAGAGAAGAGGCAGGTGGGTTAAAGGCAGCATAGGTGCAGGAAGTAGAAACAGGGCATCGATACCTGGTGGGCAGCAGGGTATATTGGACTGCAGCTGAGGTTGCCAGGGGTGATGGGAGAAAGGACATCTGAGCAGGAAGGTGTTTAGTAGCAGGTCTGGGTGGTGGAGAGCTGACAGAAGCTGAGCATAACAGGTCTGACCATGCTTGAAGTACAGGTAGCACAAAAGTGGGCTCACATACCCTCTGTCTGACCAGGGCCTGCACTTCATCTATACAATATTTCAACAACTGTTTGGGACAAACCGAATAATGCTCCAAAAAGGATGCAAAGTCATCCTCCAACAGCCTTACTAAGGACGCAACCTGGTTAATGCTGAAGGGGGGAGAAAAGTCATCATGGCCCTTTGGGATACAAGGCAGAGCCAGCTCTGTACACATTCCAATCAAAGGCTGAACATCCTCAAACAGTATACTGCCCTGATCAACCACAGAGTGAGCTAAATGGATAATTTCCAGCAGCTGATCACTGGACCACCCTTTCAATGTCTGGCGGAGATATTCAGAACTCTCTGTTGCCAGCAGAGCATAATAAACAATTATATTTGAATTCATCCCAGCAATGTGAAACAGAACCGAGATGGTTCCCCTGTGCAGCCACTTCTGGTCAGAGATGGCCTTGGTATGCTGTCATGAACAGGTGTGACCAGATTGTGTGGACTGCAAAGAGGAAACCAAAACGCATGTAAAGTAAAATAAGAATAATGTTTATTTAAGATAAGTGATATAAATAAACAAACACCCCAAATACAAATAGTGCTCAACCAACCAACAGAAACCCACAGACAACAGATAATATATACAGCCAAAGGGAAGTACCGAAATCAAACACATAAGCCAGGCCAGGGTCATACACTGGGGATCAGCAACTGAACAAGGGCAGGATAGGACAGGGAGATAATGGATGGGATATGGATACAAGGGAATAGGAACACAGGAGGGACAGGATCAGGATGGGATCGGATACAGGCTCAGGTTCAGATACAGATACAGATACAGGTTTACAGATACAGGTTTTCAGATACAGGTTTACAGGTCAGGGCGCAAGGAAGAAAGATACCAAGACAAGCCTGTGAGGGCTTGCTGGGTATTTATAAGGCTGTAGTAATTGACCTCATGTTACAGCTGAGCACAGAGGGTGCTGTTTGCTCCACACTGCCGGAGCGCACCCGGTGGTGGACACTGGTACTACAGCCCAAGGATGCAACAGTGCCACCAGCAGGAGAGTCCTCTTACTACAGGTCCTAGGTGTTGGAAGACACCCGCTGGTGGACACTGGTACTGCGATCCAAGAGACCGATAACGCCACCAACAGGTAAACCCTCTCATGACACCACCGCCATCAAAACTACAATATGGAACCCCTTATAGTTGTAGAAATAAGACCCCGAAAGGGGTGGTGGCACAATGCGGACATGCTTCCCATCGATCGCCCTGACACAGTTGGGAAAGTCCCAACGGTCAGCGAACTGGGAGGCCACAGTCTGCCATTTCTGTGTGTTCGAAGGAAACTGTGGAGTCAAACAAGAAAAATAAAATATAAGTACTTTTAAATATAACTTGGATATCAGATTACACAAAAACATTCTTGAACAACAGCAGTTGAACATTATTAATATGTGTTATATTTAGAATAAAAAAATAAAAAAATAAGGCCCACTTATAAGATTACTCACCCCCTCTGATGGACCATTGATCAATTTGTATGTGGGGGGAGGGGTACTAATTGGGGCCAAGAACACACCTGACAGTTGCAAACATTTGAGGGGGAGGGGTACTAATTGGGGCCAAAAACACACCTGACAGTTGCAAACATTTGAGGGGGAGGGGTACTAATTGGGGCCAAAAACACACCTGACAGTTGCAAACATTTGAGGGGGTGGGGGAGGGGTACTAATTGGAGCCAAGAACACACCTGACAGTTGCAAACATTTGAGGGGGTGAGGGAGGGTAAAACAGTACAATGGAGCTGACAATATACATTGTTCAAAGGACTATAAGCTAGAGGTATAAATGGACCCAGGATTGCATGGTAGGGAGGTTATTGAAGGGAAATATGCATGTAGGCCAAAAAATGATTAAGGTAAAAAAACAGGCATGCATGAAGATAAAGGGGACATTCCCAGCATATTCAAAGCATGGTAATTAGGTAACGAGGACATTTAGACAATACATTAGCAAACATTAAATACATATCATGTAATGCTAAAGGAAAAAACTTACCTTCATATAGTCCTTCTGCAGGACCTGAATAATAGCAGAACGGGTCTCTGGGATTATAATCCCCAGAGCCTGGGTAGAGATGCCTGTTGAAAACTTCAAGTCCTGAAGACTTCTCCCAGTCGCCAAGTAACGTAAAGTGGCAAATAGCCTCTGCTCCGAAGACTTGCTTCATGCAGGTATCCTGCCTGCTGATATAGGGGGTCAGCATAGCCAGCAGACGTTCAAAAACGAGGTCTGTCATCCTGAGAAAATTCCTGAAATCCTCAGGATTTTTCTCAAGGAGCAAAGGCATGTGCGAGAATTGGTCACGCTGGCGCAACCAATTCTTCATCCATGAACTCCTCCTCACCCTGTTCATGGACTGGACTCGGGTCAAAGTATTAACCCCAACACCAAGTCCCCACGCAGCACGAACTCGAGAACGAGTACGTCCATGCAACATGGCTTAAAAACGGTCGGCTGGTCAAACAAACTTAGAACAAACACACTGAAGAACAGCAAGGCCTATGAAGAGCGACCAGAAAATCAGGAAAGAGCGGACCAGAACGGCCTGCTAGGCAGGTTACGAACTGACCAACATGCACTGAAAAGCAGATACAAACCTCACAAGCACAAACTGAACCGCAGAAAACGATCGAAATAAGCTGAAGTGTGAAAAGCGCAAATCGTCTCTAACCAAACTTCTACTAACATGAGATGAACACGAGATTAGCAGAAGGAGCCCAAAGGGTGGCGTAGTGGGGCTTGAACTTCCTTTTTCTAGTCCCGTCGTACATGCTGTTTGTCACCGCGTTCAAAACCATCGGACTTTTGGAGTGATCGCGTGTGTCCAAGTCTGTCCGTTGTTAAGTCCGGCGCACCTAGCGTACAAAGTCCATCAAAAAGATCGCCGGACCAATATGCCGTAAAGTCCGATCGTGTGTACGCGGCATAACAACTGAAAGTGACAGAGAAAAATATATTTTACCAAAAAATCAAAACATTCCACATTCTAGCATTCTTAAAAACAAAATATTTGAAGTAGAAGCAACAATGTTGCAAAGGAAAATTTATTTCAGAGAAAGATACATTTCATAGCAACATTAAAAGGATTTGTGAAAGTTACAATTGTTCCATTAGAATCAATGGCTAAAACTTGCATTGGATTATAATAGAGCAGATTTTCACTTCCAAAAAATGCTCTTTAACACGCTCTAAAGCTCTAATGATCACGGCAATACCTCACATGTGTGGTCTGAACATCGTTTTCGCATACTGGCACGACTTACGTATGCGTTCGCTTCTCCGCGCAAGCTTGGCGGGACGGGGGGCATTAAAAAAAATGTTTTATTATTATTTATTTTACTTTTTATTTTTACACTGTCCTTTTAAAAAATAACTTTTGGGTCACTTTTATTCCTATTACAAGGAATGTAAAAATCCAGTGTAATAGAAAAAAGCATGACAGGGCCTCTTAAATGTGAGATCTGGGGTCAAAAAGACCTCAGATCTCATATTTACACATACATCTAATAAAAAATAGGCTTTTAAAAAAAAATAAAAATCCCCTTTAAGACCATTGGGCGGAAGTGACGTTTGCATCATCCAATGTTATGGAGCTGAGAGGGAACCATCTTTCCCTCACTCGGGTCCATGTCTCAGAGGGAAAAGGACCCGATCGGTGCTGTCTCTACCGACGGCTCCGGAGACGACCTGAGCGCAGCGGGAGGGGGGTCCTATCCCACTCCCGATAAAAGTGATCTCGCGGTGAATCTGCCACAAAGACAACTTTTATCAAAATGAGGACCATCCGCCATTTAAGATATATCTGCTGCCATAACCCCGGTATTCTACGTCAAAGTACCAACGAATATATTTATAAATCATAGGTATCCTAAAAAATCTTTTGCAGCTCCCAATAAATCTTTATTGAACATAAATGTGTGTTAGAACAAGAATGTGTAGAACATGGGACTTTAACGGTACACCAAATGAATGAAAAACACTATTAAATAAAATTATATAAATATTTATTGAAAACAATTTAAAAAAGACAATGAAAAGTGAAAACAGTTTACAGTCACAGTCAAAGGTAAACATCCATTACCAAATATTGACAAATGAAGGAGAGAACTGTAATCACATAAATCTAAACGTAGCCACGTCCACAGATTTCAACATGTTTCGCCAGGAAGGCTTCATCAGGAAAATGGACGAGGATATTTAATTATTCAATAGCAATACACATGATATGATCAACCTTGGATGTATAAAAAGAAACAAAAAATAATTATATAGGAAAAATGTTTGAAATGACACATAGCATTTGTATTTATACATGTTAGTAGCTCTATAGCTTGCACAACCATGACTACATCATCCGTCAAGACAGAAAAAAAAAAAAAAAAAACCCACGACAATACCAACACCAATCCCAAGAGACAGGGTCTGGGGTGTTCAGGGAAGAGGGGAGGGGGGGAGGGGGACCCTCAAAGTTCACTGCCTCTACAATCCAAAGAAGTTGCCAGATTACCCGTAGGGAGGGATGTATATTTTTGTAGTTAATAAACCATCCAAAAAAGAAAAAATGATAACGATATCTGCAATATATATCATAGATAGTAAAAGAACACATATATTAAGGATAAGAGGGGCATAACTCCACAGCACCACCTAGTCAATGGACCGTACTCACCGTTATCCAGTAAAAACACCAAATATTTATATTGGGAGCTCATGTGGACATAAGGCACAACACCAAATATAAAGGTGCATCAATAAGAGAATCCAAAAAAGGGCACAGCTAATTTGTGGTTTCTGAAACGATATATGTGTATATACACATGCATAAATATCCTATATGAGAAATATATGTATGTAGTGTGTCTCTAAATCCTTAAGAACATTTGCTCACCTTAAAGATATTACATTGCTGTGTGAGGAGCTATATCACATTCCAACTGTCGCAGCTGGGAAGGAGCCCAAGGGCGAAAAGAGAAAACAGGCACCCAAGGCAATGCTTAATTCCCAGTTGGATACACAGCAAAATACTGAGCCAGCTATCTATCATTTTAAGTTTACCTAGTGCTGACGTCCGAGTTCAACATGAGCTCCCAAGCTGCCAAAGCAGACATCGAATGTGTGGGATTTAAATATCCCTCCCCACGGCGCCAAATTGCAGCGCATGATGTCACGCCACATCAGTGCCAAGCGGACGCAAGGGGGAGGTCCAAGACCCATGGACTGAATGACCGGAAACCGGATACCAGAGCCCAGAAGTATGTAATACTTCCGGTAGCCAAAAACAGCACCATGACCCACATTGGGGACAGTGCTGGACCAAAGAGATGGAAGGAATTGGAAGGATGGTAAATAGTGGCACATGGTCACGGTTAAACCGGAGCACCATGGGACAAAAGGATACCTCAAGGCGGGCGTGCAGTGGGGTAGCACCACCCCAAAGGGGGAGTTGACCAACGCCACTCCACACCTTTGGCCATCCATACGGGGATCTAATGGCACTGGACCGGGGAAGTGGTAAATGAGGGGAAGAAAGGAGGGGGAGAAAAAAAAACGAACTTAGATGTGGTCATGACTATGCATCACAATATTTAATTAGCAATATTCCACATATTGTTTATATCTGTATATAGATGATTATAAAGGTGTATAAAATATCACAGCTAGCTCAATGTACATTACTTTCCCTATTCTAAATCAAAATTCTAAATAACAAAAGGCAACCTTAGACAGGACAACCCATCAGAAACTGATCATGGTATGATATGCACCTAAAGGTCACATGATGTTCAAAGATGATGAGTGACTCAGAAATAAAGGGATAGATGATAGAATGGAATCAAGCCTATGGTCAGTGTGCCCAAATATATATCCATATTTAGGGAACATCAGCTCAACGAGACAAAAGTGGACATGTCCAGATGAGGGATATTGTTCACAAAAAAGGCTTGCAACTAATCCCCTCATTGAGGTCAGGGGACTGGGTGGCCTGTAAAGAATAGATCCATCTCATCTCCAATTGAAGGAGCTTGTTATCAATATCCCCACCATGTTCATGTTCGTGGGGATATTGATAACAAGCTCCTTCAATTGGAGATGAGATGGATCTATTCTTTACAGGCCACCCGATCCCCTGGCCTCAATTAGGGGATTATTACAAGCCTTTTTTGTGCCTTTTTTGGGCACACTGACCATAGGCTTGATTCCATTCTATCATCTATCCCTTTATTTCTGAGTCACTCATCATCTTTGAACATCATGTGACCTTTAGGTGCATATCATACCATGATCAGTTTCTGATGGGTTGTCCTGTCTAAGGTTGCCTTTTGTTATTTAGAATTTTGATTTAGAATAGGGAAAGTAATGTACATTGAGCTAGCTGTGATATTTTATACACCTTTATAATCATCTATATACAGATATAAATAATATGTGGAATATTGCTAATTAAATATTGTGATGCATAGTCATGACCACATCTAAGTTGTTTTTTTTTTTTTTTTTTTTCCTCCCCCTCCTTTCTCCCCCTCATTTGCTACTTCCCCGGTCCAGTACCATTAGATCCCCGTATGGACGCCCAAGGGTGTGGAGTGGCATTGGTCAACTCCCCCTTTGGGGTGGTGCTACCCCGCTGCACGCTCGCCTTGAGGTATCCTTTTGTCCCATGGTGCTCCAGTTTAACCGTGACCATGTGCCACTATTTACCATCCTTCCAATTCCTTCCATCTCTTTGGTCCAGCACTGTCCCCAATGTGGGTCATGGTGCTGTTTTTGGCTACCTGAAGTATTACATACTTCCGGGCTCTGGTATCCGGTTTCCGGTCATTCAGTCCATGGATCTTGGATCTCCCCCTTGCGTCCGCTTGGCGCTGGTGCGGCGTGACGTCATGCGCTGCAATTTGGCGCCATGGGGAGGGATATTTAAATCCCACACATTTGATGTCTGCTTTGGCAGCTTGGGAGCTCATGTTGAACACGGATGTCGGCACTAGGTAAACTTAAAATGATAGATAGCTGGCTCAGTATTTTGCTGTGTATCCAACTCGGAATTAAGCACTGCCTTGGGTGCCTGTTTTCTCTTTTCTTCTTTTCTTAGATTACCATTAGCCATCTCCTCGCTCTGTTTGGAGCATAGGAGCGGACTATCTTCTGAAGTTTTCCGCCCTTGGGCTCCTTCCCAGCTGCGGCAGTTGGAATGTGATATAGCTCCTCACACAGCAGTGTAATATCTTTAAGGTGAGCAAATGCTCTTAAGGATTTAGAGACACACTACATACATATATTTCTCATATAGAATATTGATGCATGTGTATATACACATATATCGTTTCAGAAACCACAAATTAGCTGTGCCCTTTTTTGGATTCTCTTATTGATGCACCTTTATATTTGGTGTTGTGCCTTATGTCCGCATGAGCTCCCAATATAAATATTCGGTTGTTTTTACTGGATAACGGTGAGTACGGTCCATTGACTAGGTGGTGCTGTGGACTTATGCCCCTCTCATCCTTAATATATGTGTTCTTTTACTATCTATGATATATATTGCAGATATCGTTATCATTTTTTCTTTTTTGCATTATTTTTTAACTACAAAAATATACATCCCTCCCTACGGGTGATCTGGCAACTTCTTTGGACTGTAGAGGCAGTAAACTTTGAGGGTCCGCCTCCCCCCCTCCCCCCCTGACCCCCCTCCCCTCTTCCCTGGACACCCCGGACCCTGCGGTCTCCCCGGAACTCATATTGAGGTATGGAGTTGATGTAGGGGTGGTGTCTGTCTCTTGGGATTGGTGTTGGTATTGTTGTGGGTTTTTTTTTTTTTTTTTTTCTGTCTTGACGGATGATGTAGTTGTGGTTGTGCAAGCTATAGAGCTACTAACATGTATAAATACAAATGCTATGTGTCATTTCAAACATTTTTCCTATATAATTATTTTTTGTTTCTTTTTATACATCCAAGGTTGATCATATCATGTGTATTGCTATTGAATAATTAAATATCCTCGTCCATTTTCCTGATAAAGCCTTCCTGGCGAAACATGTTGAAATCTGTGAACGTGGCTACATTTAGATTTATGTGATTACAGTTCTCTCCTTCAATTGTCAATATTTGGTAATGGATGTTTACCTTTGACTGTGACTGTAAACTGTTTTCACTTTTCATTGTCTTTTTTAAATTGTTTTCAATAAATATTTATATAATTTTATTTAATAGTGTTTTTCATACATTTGGTGTACCTTTAAAGTCCCACATTCTACACATTCTTGTTCTATTATTTCTAGGGATGTTGGTACAAAAACTTTCCTGTGCCCTCTGAAAACTGATCTCTACCCGTTTTGCTTATCAAATGTGTGTTGTTTGTGCATTAATATGGTGTAGGCAGAGTCAAAGATGATTGATACATCCAAGGCTCTTTTTGTTTTACTTTAAAGGTTATAGCCATTACATTTCATATATTTAATACCGATTTACAGTATATTAAAACTGAGATTTTTTTGTGAGTTTCTTAGTGATCTAACCAAGCCGTTCTGATGGTGTGAAGGACAGGGAAGATATTAAACCCCTAATGTCTCCATAAAGAGTACCTGTCACCTGCTCAATGCTATCACATGGGGGATTAATAACCCTTTGTTATGGCAATCAAGTAAAAATACAACCATAAATAAATAAAAACATAAATAAATAAAAGAAAAAACTTTTTAAAAAAATATAATAAAATGTGTTAAAAATTAAACAAAATTGCTATAACGTCTGTTGCCTACATACATGCGCAAACACACACCCAGGGTGCGCACGGGTATATAAACCACGGTTGCACCACATGTGAGAGGTGTCACTGTGAACATCAGAGGGAGCACAATAATTCTAGCAGTTCTAGCAATTCAAGAGCTTCTATTTTATTCTAAACTGATGAGCTGTAAAGGCTTTTAAAGCATCATCTATGACCATTTTTGGGTACCATCGTTTTTTGCAATATCACAGGCACATGCAATTTTTAGATGTGGCATGTTTGGTATCTATTAATGCAACAAAACCTCATCTTTTCTATTTTACAAAAAAATGGGTATTATATTGTGTTTTTGCAATACAATTTGTTTTATTACATGTGTTCCTTAAAAGTTTGCAACTATCATCTTTTTATTATACATGGCCTCTGCTTTCAGAAAATATATAATGTTCTGGGGGTTGAAAGTTTTTCTGAAGGCGGAAGTTTTTTTCATCTTAAGGCATTCTATGCCTTGACATAAAAAGTGTTCTGTTTGCAGCAGACCCCCCTCAGCCCCTCTAATACTTACCTGAGCCCCATCTCTATCCAGGGATGTTGCAGCAGTGTCTCAGCTGCCCGGGACTCCCCTCCTCATTGGCTGAGACAGCAGTGAAGCATCATTGGCTCCCACTGCTGTCAGTCAAAATCAGCCAATGAAAAGAGAAAGGGGCGGGACCAGGCAGCGGCTCTGTATCTGAATGGACACACGGAGCTGTGATTCAGCTCGGGTGCTCCAATAGCAAGCTGCTTGCTGTGGGGGCACCCAACAGAAGGGAGGGGCCAGGAGCACCGAAGAGGGACCCCAGAAGAGGAGGACCCGGCTGCTCTGTGCAAAACCACTGTACAGGGAAGGTAAGTATAACATGTTTGTTATTTTTAACTTGGGAAAAAAACCAAGACTTTACAATCGCTTTAAGTGATTTTATTGCCAAAATGAAGCTTTTTGTGCAAAAAATGAAAAAAAATTCTGTGGTGCCGAACTGGTAAAACCTTTCTGTGGAAGGAGACAGAGACAAGCCTTTAAATTAGAAAAATCAAAATACTTGAGCCTCATATTGTCCCAGGTTTGTGATCAAGGAATAACTGAAAATGGGGGATCAGCATTTAGGCCAGGAAACTAATATTTGTAGAAGGAGAGGTCACCAATGACAGTCCAATACTTCCACAATACAGGTTTCTAAACACCTCATTAAAGGCAACTCCTATTTTTACATTTTCGCAGAATCTCTTTAATTTCTAATCACTGGATTAAAAAATGAGAATGTCATCAATTACATTCAAACAAAACAAAAAAAAAATAGAACGGAGGACAAAGAAAAATGTAAACTATACTGTAAAATGCAACTTACTTTTCACAGAAAAGTGTCCTGGTATTGTTTTCTATACGTGTGTCATGTATAGTAGATGTGGCTATTGTGAACACTCCTCCAATGATAAGATCACCCTCCTGATAGAAATCCATCTCAAATTCTCTCATTCCAAACTGGACCTTAAAGATCGGTTCTGAGCTCTGAGTCTTATATATAAAAAATGTCATCCTCAGAAAAATCCAGAAGAGCCAGCTTTTATAGGAATTAGAGGAAGATAAGGTTTTAATCTTCACATACATAGAAAATAAAACAATCTCTGCCATTCTGAATATCACAGACTATGTACATAATTCTGTGACATGATGCTGAACATTAATTAGTGACATTCCCACAGTAAGTTAGTGACAATGTAATCATCTCTTCTCTCCTCTCTCTTTTTATGTATTTCAATTTCTCATTGTACTGAATATGTTTCTTTATTCTCCTTCTACTTTGAGCTGTTTTTCTTACTGAACTTTCCAAAAATGCATCATTTTAAATCTGCTTTATTTTATTTTATTTCATTCTCTTTTTTTTCGCAATATGTATAAAAATATTATTTATTAGCATAAACACACAATGATCCTTAACAATTTTGGCTCTCACATCTTTACACTCCCTATGGACTAAAGCAGTTCTTACATTTCTGCTGTGGAGCTGTTAGTTCAGCAATAACTTTACCATACGTTGCCTTAAGATAAGATAACAAATTCATTTATCCATACTATTATACATACAGTATCTCACAAAAGTGAGTAGACCCTTCACATTTTTGTAAATATTTTATTATATCTTTTCATGTGACAACCCTGAAGAAATTACACTTTGCTACAATGTAAAGTAGTGATTGTACAGCTGTATAACAGTGTAAATTTGCTGTCCCCTCAAAATAACTCAACACTAGGGATGAGCCGAACACCCCCCTGGTTCGGTTCGCACCAGAACCTGCGAACGGACCGAAACTTTGCACGAATGTTAGAACCCCATTGAAGTCTATGGGACTTGAACATTCAAAATCAAAAGTGCTAATTTTAAAGGCTAATTTGCATGGTATTGTCCTAAAAAGGGTTTGGGGACCCGGGTCCTGCCCCAAGGGACATGTATCAGTTTTAAAAACGGACGTTTTTCCGGGAGCAGTGATTTTTATGATGCTTAAAGTGAAAAAAAAGTTAAATATTCCTTTAAATATCATACCGGGGAGGTGTCTATAGTATGCCTGTAAAGTGGCGCGTGTTTTCCATGCTTAGAACAGTCCCTGCACAAAATGACATTTTTAAAGGAATAAAAGTCATTTAAAACTGCTTGCGGCTTTAATCCCGACAATATGGATGAAAATCAGTGAGACAAACGGCATGGGTACCCCCCCCCCAGTCCATTACCAGGCCCTTTGGGTCTTGTATGGATATTAAGGGAAACCCCGCACCCAAATTAAAAAAAGGAAAGGCATGGGGCCCCCAGGCCCTATATACTCTGAACAGCAGTATACAGGAGGTGCAAACAAGACAGGGACTGTAGGTTTGTTGACAAGTAGAATCTGTTTGTAATTTTGAACTGGTACATTTTTAAAGTGTAGCTCCAGCCAAAAAATCTATTTTTAAGCTTTTTGGAAAACATAGGGAAGGGTTATCACCCCTAAGACATTTGTTTTGCTGTCTGTGCTCCTCTTCAGAAGATTTCATCTCACTTTCTGTCCCAATGACAAATGTTTTTTACAAAATTTGGGGTTTTTAGTGAAACAAGGATTGGTGATAAAGCATCAGTGGAAAGGAGCAACGTTTTCCCCATATTAACTCTTACAGGAGAGAATTTCCCTTCCTAGGGGTAGATTTCATTTCACTTCCTGTTGTCTCCTTATGTTTGCAAGTAGGAGTCATTTGTAAGTTGGATGTTTGAAAGTAGGGTCCTGCCCTATATACTCTGCAGAAATTGTTGCCTTAGGTGTTGGTGTTGCCACAACACTGTAAGCCCTCACAGGGCCCTGCTGTGAAATATTAGATCAAGAATTGTAATTACATGCCCCTGTTGAACAGGGGCAGAAAAATTGGGCCTTTGGTGATGGTGGTGGTGCTGGTGGCACAACACTGTAAGTCCTCACAGTTACTCTTGGTGGGTGCAGAAACGGGCCCTGCTATGAAATATTGCATCAAAAATTGTAATTACATGCCCCTGTTGAACAGGGGTTGAAAAATTGGGCCTTAGGAACTGGTGCTGGTGCCACAACACTGCAACCCCTCACAGATACTCTAGTTGGAGCTCAGGAACGAGCCCTGCTGCAAAGTATTGCATCAAAAATTGTAATTACACACCCCTGTTAAACAGGGGCTGAAAAATTGGGGCTTAGGTACTGGTGCTGGTACCACAACACTGCAACCCCTCACAGATACTCTAGTTGGAGTGCAGGAATGAGCCCTGCTGCAAAGTATTGCATCAAAAATTGTAATTACACACCCCGTTAAACAGGGGCTGAAAAATTGGGCCTTAGGCACTGGTGCTGGTACCACAACACTGCAACCCCTCACAGATACTCTAGTTGAGC
This sequence comes from Aquarana catesbeiana, assembly GCF_042186555.1. Lineage (NCBI taxonomy): Eukaryota > Metazoa > Chordata > Amphibia > Anura > Ranidae > Aquarana > Aquarana catesbeiana. The sequence goes on from NC_133324.1 coordinate 938,089,630, forward strand.
GCAGCAACGAACCCTCCTGCAAAATATTGCATTAAAAATTGGGCCTTTGCCACTGGTGTTGGTGCCCAGAACCAAAAATATTCTTACAAGCTATCAGCATGATCATTGAGGAGGAAGAGAATAGTCACTCAGCAAAACAGAATAGTCACTCAGCATCAGCATAGGCAGTCATGAAGGGATCTGACATTTCAAAAAAATTATTCGGTTACATCAGCATCAGGTGCTTGGTATTTGGTGGTGATCCAAGACTGATTCATTTTTATGAAGGTCAGTCGATCGACCGAGTTGGTGGACAGGCGCACCCTGTGATCAGTTACAAAGCCTCCAGCAGCACTGAATGTGCATTCCGAAAGAACGCTGGATGCAGGACAGGCCAGTAGCTCAATTGCATACTGTGCAGGCTCTGGCCAGTCATCCATCCTCAAGACCCAGTAACCCAGAGGATTTTCGGTGGGAAAGGTGTCCAAGTCAAATCTTGCCCCTAGGTATTCCTGCATCATGTAAAACAGACACTGGCGATGGTTGCTGGAACCGATCATACCTTGGGGCTGCGGACTAAAAAATATTGATCCCTCTCCTTGATACCACGAATACCAGGATCCTTCCAAAGGCTGCAGGATCAGGGAGGCCATGCAGCGTAGGTTTGCTGAGTCATTCGGTCCGGAGTCCTCTGGGTCACTAAGGACCACATGATCCGCAGCCACCTCCTCCCAGCCACGTACAAGTCCATGGGTTTCTTGGGACTGTAAATGATCCCTTAAAGACTGCTGCTGATGCTGAGTGCCAGGCTCCACCTCCATGCTGACACAATCCTCCTCCTCCTCGTCCTCTTCCTGTGTGATCGGCGGGCATGCAGGAACATTGTCTGGATAAAGGGGGCCTTGAGAGCTAAGGAAGTCCTCCTCTTCCTGCCGCTGTTCTGCCTCAAGTGCCCTGTCCATTATTCCATGCAGCGTGTGCTCCAACAGGTGGACAAGGGGACAGTGTCACTGATGCATGCACTGTCACTGCTCACCATCCTCGTGGCCTCCTCAAATGGTGACAGGACAGTGCATGCATCCCTGATCATGGCCCACTGGCGTGGGGAAAAAAACAAGCTCCCCTGACCCTGTCCTGGTGCTATAGTTGCACAGGTACTCATTGATGGCCCTCTGCTGCATGTGCAGCCGTTGCAGCATGACCAAGGTTGAGTTCCACCTGGTGGGCATATCACAGATTAGGTGGTTCTTGGGCAGGTTCTTGGTCAGCAAATTCCTTTTGGAGGTCAGCCAGCCGAGCACCGGCATTATATGACCGGCGGAAATGCACACAGACTTTCCTGGCCTGCCTCAGGACATCCTGTAATCTCGGGTACCTGCCCAAGAACCACTGCACCACCAAGTTAAGGATGTGAGCCAAACAGGGCACACGGGTCAGTTGTCCCTGTCGGAGGGCGGAGAGGAGGTTGGTGCCATTGCCGCAAACCACCATTCCTGCCTTAAGGTGTCGTGGCGTCAACCACCTCTGAACCTGCCCCTGCAGAGCTGACAGAATCTCTGCCCCAGTGTGGCTCCTGTCCCCCAAACGCACCAGCTCAAGCACCACATGGCATCTTTTTGCCTGCGTACTTGCGCAGCCCCTTGAACGCCTACGGAGCACCGCTGGTTCTGAGGACAAAGCACAGGAAGAGGCAATGGAGGAAGAAGAGGAGGGGGTGTAGGAGAGAGGTGTGTCAGAATGACCAGTAGTAGCATTTTGGAGGTGTGGTGGCAGAACAACCTCCAACAATACTGCACCTTGTCCTGCATCCTTCCCAGCTGCCAGCAGAGTCACCCAATGTGCCGTGAAACTTAGGTAACGTCCCTGTCCATGCCTACTTGACCGTGAGTCAGCAGTAATATGCACCTGACCGCTGACTGCCCTGTCCATCGAGGCCAAGACATTGCCTTCCACATGCCGGTAGAGAGCTGGAATTGCCTTCCATGAGAAAAAGTGGCGTTTGGGAACTTGCCACTGAGGAACCGCACATTCCACAAACTCTAGGAAGGGGGCAGAGTCTACCAACTAAAAAGGTAGCAGTTGAAGTGCTAGCAATTTTGCCAAGCATTCAACCGCTGAGCATGTGGATGGCTGGGAGAGAACTTCTTTCTGCGGTGCAGCAGCTGGGACAGGGAAATTTGCCTGGAATACGTCGGTGTACCGATATCAGATTGCCCGCAAGTACTTGGCTGTGACATACCTAATTCTACACCTTCATTCCTCTCAGTGCAGGTCTCAGAGAGGACTGAAGGTATAGTGGGGTTGGAGATCCCAGCTGATGTTGCGCAAAGGGAGGTCCTCTTTGTTCTTTGGTGTGGGTATTTTAGTTATGATTGCCAACGAACTGCATGGCAGGTAAACATATGTCTGGTCAAGCATGTGGTGCCCAAGCAGGAGATGTTTTGGCCATGCGAGATACGCTTGAGACATATGTTGCAAATAGCAGCAGTGGGATCTGATGCACTCATCGCAAAAAAGGCCCACACCAAAGAACTTTTGGACATGGTGGGGCTAGGGAAGGAGTCACTGATGCTATTGAGCCGAGGGAATAGGCCACGTTGGCAGCTGGTTTGCCAGACAAAGTACCCTGGGCCTGGGTGAGAGAGGATGAGGAGGATGAGGATGGCTTGGTCATCCACTCGACCAAGTCCTCCGCATGTTGCAGCTCAACATGGCCAGCTGCCGAAAAAAAGGCCAAGCGTTTCCCACGGCCACATGCTGATGTGGATGCACCGTGTCACAACCAGCACTGTTGCCTCTAGACACAGAGCCTGCTTGCCCCCTTTTATTGGCTTGTGACTGTCTGCCTCTCCTTGTTGGCCTTCCAGACATACTATTGGCCTACAGTGAGCTGTAGCTGCACAAAACTGGGATGTATATATATACCGATTATACTGCAGCTAGTAGAATCAATTGCCTGCCTGTTGTATTATTAGTATGAGAACACATGCACTTGTCTTCAGGTAACTATACTGTAGGTGCAACTGTGCAGGGTACACAGTACAGTAACTGGAAATACGTCAAGAGCCCACACAAGCACCTGGCTTCAGGTAGCTATACTGTAGGGGCAACTGTGCAGGGTACACAGTACAGTAACTGGAAATACATCAAGAGCCTACACAAGCACCTGGCTTCAGGTAGTTATACTGTAGGTGCAACTGTGCAGGGTACACAGTACAGTAACTGGAAATACATCAATAGCCTACACTAGCACCTGGCTTCAGGTAGCTATACTGTAGGTGCAACTGTGCAGGGTACACAGTACAGTAACTGAAATACGTCAAGAGCTTACACAAGCACCTGGCTTCAGGTAGTTATACTTTAGGTGCAACTGTGCAGGGTACACAGTACAGTAACTGGAAATACGTCAAGAGCCCACACAAGCATCTGGCTTCAGGTAGCTATACTGTAGGTGCAACTGTGCAGGGTACACAGTACAGTAACTGGAAATACATCAAGAGCCTACACAAGCACCTGGCTTCAGGTAGTTATACTGTAGGTGCAACTGTGCAGGGTACACAGTACAGTAACTGGAAATACGTCAAGAGCCTACACAAGCACCTGGCTTCAGGTAGTTATACTGTAGGCGCAACTGTGCAGGGTACACAGTACAGTAACTGGAAATACGTCAAGAGCCTGCACAAGCACCTGGCTTCAGGTAGTTATACTGTAGGTGCAACTGTGCATGGTACACAGTACAGTAACTGGAAATACGTCAAGAGCCCACACAAGCACCTGGCTTCAGGTAGCTATACTGTAGGTGCAACTGTGCAGGGTACACAGTACAGTAACTGGAAATACGTCAAGAGCCTACACAAGCACCTGGGTTATGGTAGTTATACTGTAGGTGCAACTGTGCAGGGTACACAGTACAGTAACTGGAAATACGTCAAGAGGCCACACAAGCACCTGGCTTCCAGTAGCTATACTGTAGGTGCAACTGTGCAGGGTACACAGTACAGTAACTATAAATACTGTAAAAACACCTGCCTGCCTGTCAGTATATTAGGAAGAGAAGAACACGATCTAGCTAAACTGAATACAGTGTATATATATATATATACACACACAACACCTGGGATGCATATTTATACACAATACACTGCAGGTGCAGCTAACTGACTCAACCTGCCTACTCTATCTAACTTAAATCAAATGACACTGTCTCTCTGTCTATCTATCGCTCTCCACCGCAACACACTACACAGGGCCGACGTGAAGGCGGCCTTATATAGTGTGGGGCATGTACTAAACCTCCTGAGCCATAATTGGCCAAAGCCTCCCTGGTTTTGGCCAATTACGGCCCTCTGTACACACGGCGCTGTGATTGGCCAAGCATGCGGGTCATATTGCATGCTTGGCCAATCATCATCCAGCAATGCACTGTGATGCCGCAGTGAATTATGGGCCTTGACGAGCCACTCAAATTTGGAGAATGACCGAACACACAATGTTCGAGTCGAACATGCGTTCGACTCAAACAAGAAGCTCACCCCTTCTCAACACACAGCCATTAATGTCTAAACTGCTGACAACAAAAGTGAGTACACCCCTAAGTGAAAATGTCCAAATTGGGCCCATTTAGCCATTTTCCCTCCCCAGTGTCATGTGACTCGTTACTCTTACAAGGTCTCAGGTGTGAATCAGGAGCAGGTGTGTTAAATTTGGTGTTATTGCTCTCACTCTCTCATATTGGTCACTGGAAGTTCAACATGGCACCTCATGGCAAAGAACTCTCTGAGGATCTGAAAAAAAAGAATTATTGCTCTACATAAAGATGGCCTAGGCTATAAGAAGATTGCCAAGACCCTGATACTGAGCTGCAGCACGGTGGCCAAGACCATACAACGCTTTAACAGGACAGGTTCCACTCAGAACAGGCCTTGCCATGGTTGACCAAAGAAGTTGAGTGAAGTTGCTTAGCGATATATCCAGAGGTTGTCTTTGGGAAATAGACGTATGAGTGCTGCCAGCATTGCTGCAGAGGTTGAAGGGGTTGGGGGTCAGCCTGTCAGTGCTTAGACCATACGCTGCACACTGCATCAAATTGGTCTGCATGGCTGTCATCCCAGAAGGAAGCCTCTTCTAAAGATGATGCACAAGAAAGCCCGCAAACAGTTTGCTGAAGACAAACAAAGCACATGGTTTGCATGAACCATGTCCTGTGGTCTAATGAGTACAGTACCCAGGCAACAGCTTATATTAATTTTGAACAACAAAGTATGCAGTATGCTGTATGCAGCCCCCGAAGAACACACAAGCATACACCCATCAGTACAGACACCCCCTACTTCAGTGCAACCCCCCCAGCAGTACAGACACCCCCTACCTCAGTGTAGACCCCCCCAGAAGTACAGACACCCCCCAGTGCAGACCACCCCCCTCAGTACAGACCCCCCAGCATTACAGACCCCCCAGCATTACAGACCCCTCCAGCATTGGAGACATCCCCTTCAGGGCAGACACCCCCCTAGTGTAGACCCACCAGCATTACAGACCCCCCTCAGTGCAGACCCCCCATCAGTAGAGACACCCCCCAGCATTATAGACCCCCCTCAATACAGACACCCCCCCAGCATTACAGACCCCCCAGCATTACAGATCCCCTTCAGTGCAGGCACCCCCCTCAGTGCAGACACCCCCTTAGTACAGACACCCCCCTAGTGCAGACACCCCCCCAGTGCAGACCTCCAGCAGTAAAGACACCCCCCTCAGTGCAGACCCCCCTAAGTACAGAGACCCCCCATCAGTACAGATCCCCCCTTCAGTAAAGACACCCCCCCACCTCAGTGCAGATCCCCATCAGTACAGACCCCCCTGTCAGTGCAGACCGCCCTCAATAGTACAGACCCCCCTCAGTGCAGACTCCCCCTTAGTAGTGCAGACTCCCCCTCAGTGCATACTCCCCCTCAGTAGTGCAAACCCCCCTCACTGCAGACTCCCCCATCAGTACAGACCCCCATCAGTACAGACCCCCCACCTCAATGCAGACCTCCATCAGTACAGACACCCCCCTTAGTACAGACACCCCCCATTACAGACCCCCCTCAGTGCAGACACCCTCCTCAGTGCAGGACCCCCCAGTGCAGACCACCCCCCTCAGTACAGACACCCCCCCAGCATTACAGACCCCCCAGCATTGCAGACACCCCCCTCAGTGCAGACCCCCCTCAGTGCAGGAACCCTCCAGCAGTGCAGACCCCCCTGTCAGTGCAGACCCCCCTCAGTGCAGACTCCACCTCAGTGCAGATCCCCCAGCAGTATAGACGCCCCCCCGACATACCTCAGAACAGTGCTCTCCAGATACACACAGCAGCATGTGTCCCTCGAGGCTCGAGCGCAGGCTCCTCCTCCTCTGTGGATGTAAACAGAGAGGAGGGGAGGCAGCTTCGGTCCACGCCACTGAGGGACAGTGAGCGGTGTTAGTGGTGTGGCTGCTGCTACCCAAGGGTGACACCCCTCTGGCAGGTGTCACCCGGTGTGGCCCACACCCGCCTAGCAACACCACTCATCGGGCCCCAACTCGTCTGCGGGCCCCATAGTGCCCGCATGCATCGCTATGGAGGTAGTTCCACCACTGCGCTGCACACTGCATCAAATTGGTCTGCATGGCTGTCATCCCAGAAGGAAGCCTCTTCTAAAGATGATGCACAAGAAAGCCCGCAAACAGTTTGCTGAAGACAAAGGACATCGATTACAGGAACCATGTCCTGTGGTCTGATGAGATCAAGATAAACTTATTTGGTTCAGATGGCATCAAGCGTGTGTGGCGGCAACCGGGTGAGGAGTACAAAGACAAGTGTGTCTTGCCTACAGTCAAGCATGGTGGTGGGAGTGTCATGTCTGGGGCTGCATGAGTGCTGCCAGCACTGGGGAGCTACAGTTCATATAGGGAACCATGAATGCCAACATGTACTGTGACATACTGAAAAAGAGCATGATCCCCTCCCTTCGGAGACTGGGCCGTAGGGCAGTATTCCAACATGATAATGACCCCCAAATACACCTCCAAGATGACCAGTGCCTTGCTAAAGAAGCTGAGGGAAAAGGTGATGGACTGGCCAAGCATGTCTCCAGACCTAAACCCTATTGAGCATCTGTGTGGCATCCTCAAATGGAAGGTGGAGGAGCGCAAGGTCTCTAACATCCACCAGCTCCATGATGTCGTCAAGGAGGAGTGGAAGAGGACTCCAGTGGTGACCTGTGAAGCTCTGGTGAACTCCATGCCCAAGAGGGTTAAGACAGTGCTGGAAAATAATGGTGGCCACACAAAATATTGACACTTTGGGCCCAATTTGGTCATTTTCACTTAGGGGTGTACTTACTTTTGTTGCCAGCGGTTTAGACATTAATGGCTGTGTGTTGAGTTATTTTGAGGGGACAGCAAATTTACACTGTTATACAAGCTGCACACTCACTAATAAAATATTTACAAAATGTGAGGGGTGTACTCACTTTTGTGAGATACTGTATAATATATATATATATATATATATATATATATATATATATATATATATATATTACATTGTATATAGTATATATATTAGCACAAACTTGGCTTTCTGTCAGGCATATTGTCTTGAAAAAAATAATTTTCATCTTTATCCAATCCTTAAACCAAAATACATTGGAAATATCAGTTTGTAAATGGATAAAAAACTGGCTAAAATCAGAATTCAGAGAGCAGTGGTTAATGATTCTTACTCTGAATGGTCTAAGGTTATCAGTGGTGTACCCCAAGGTTCAGTGCTGGGACCCTTACATTTTAATACCTTTATAAATGATATTGGGTCTGGGATCAAAAGTAATATTTCTGTCTTAGCAGATGACACCAAGCTATGCAGTGGAATAACGTCCTTACAGGATGTCTCCAATTTACAAGCCAACCTCAATGCACTTCTAATTGGGCGACTATGTGGCAGATGAGGTTTAATGTTGAGAAATGTAAAGTTATGCACTTGGGGGCTAAGAATATGCATGCATCATACATGCTAGGGGGAGTACAACTGGGGGAATCCATAGTGGAGAAGGATCTGGGGGTTTTGGTAGACTTTTACACCATCCAACCCAGCACTAGGGTCATAGTGCTATATTTGTGAGTACCTGTCTTTTTTAATAAAGGAAGTTATTTAGCCACACAGTGTGCACTATATATACTAATATATCTACCTCATCCATCTACCTATCCAAGCTTCCATCCATGACCACTGAGAGTGGAGAATGCCTGTTTGACCCATCTGTTGTTTCAGGGGTCCACTTACTGAGGTGAGGACTTTCAATGATTTTTCATCATGAGCAATGTGTTAGTTTGTTGCTTGCTTTTTTATCGCTGCACTGTTATTTTATTTAGTACTTTAAAGGGTTTTATATATTTACCTTTAGTGTTCAGCTGCTTGTACCTCATTTAGGACATATTGATTTTGCAATGACTGATTACTCGTGGTTTTACTCATCTGGAATATGCAGTTCAGTTTTGGGCACCAGTTCTCATAAAGGATATTGGGGAACTGGAGAAAGTGGAGAAAAGGGCAACCAAACTGATAAGAGGCATGGAGGAGATCAGCTATGAGGAAAGATTAGAGGAACTGAATTTATTCACTCTTGAGAAGAGGAGAATAAGGGGGGATATGATCAACATGTTCAAATATATAAGGGGTCCATATAGTGAACTTGGTGTTGAGTTTTTCTCTTTATGGTCAACATAGAGGACAAGGGGGCACTCTTTACGTCTAGAGGAAAAGAGATTTCATCTCCAAATACGGAAAGGTTTCTTTACAGTAAGAGCTGTGAAAATGTGGAATAGACTCCCACCAGAGGTAGTTCTGGCCAGCTCAGTAGATTGCTTTAAGAAAGGCCTAGATACTTTCCTAAATGTACATTATATACCTACTAACATTTATAGGTAAACTTGATCCAGGGAAAATCTGATTGCCTCTTGGGGGATCGGGAAGGAATTTTTTTCCCCTGCTGTAGCAAATTGGAGCATAATCTGCTGTGTTTTTTGCCTTCCTCTGGATCAACTGTGGGTATAGAATTGGGTATATTGGATTATAGGATATTTTTTATTTTATTTATTTATTTTTTTTTATTGGTTGAACTGGATGGAGTTGTGTCTTTTTTCAACCTGACTAACTATGTAACTATGTAACTATAACAAATCTACTCCCATTTCTTCTACTTTAAACAATGTTGGTTGAAAATATTTATTATTATCATAAAAGTAAAAGTATACATTTTAAGCTATATTTTTACTATACAACTATGATTCGGGTATAAAGAATTTGAGGGTTACAAATTAAATAAACACTTTTTTTTTTCTAATTTTGCACTTTTTAAATACAATGCTAAGATACAAAAGTAAAATGCTTGCTCCTGAACGGTGTCTTTTTTTTTTTTTTTTTTTTTACAGCAACAGCTTCTATAGCTGCTCTATTTACACAGATACTCCTCACTATCATTTTTCACTGTCACTGGTAGCAGTTTTCCAGGTCCTAGGAAGAGGACTTATGGACTGCTGTTGTCTAACGCGTTTCGAAGGTGTCCCTTCTTCATCAGAGCCTTCATTACACAGTGAGCAGTACACTGCAGGGAGTACACTGGTTGGATTTACACTAAAGAGGATTTTACTATGGGGAGTACACTGGGCTGATTTACACAGGGGGGCGTACACTGAGAGGAGATTTACACAGGAGGGAGTTGACTAGGGGAGTACACTGGGAGGAGTACACTAGGGGGGATTTACACTGCAGGGAGTCCACGGGGATTACACGGGGGCATTACACTGGAGCATTTACACTGTGGGGAGTACACTGAAGCATTTACACTGGGGGGGAGTACACTGGGGGGATTACACTGGGGGGATTACAACATGGGGAGTACTTTGGAGGATTTACACAGGGGTGAGTACACAAGGAGAGTACACTGGAGCATTCACACTGGGGGGGGTACACTGGGGGGGATTACACTGGGGCGATTACACCGTGGGGAGTACTTTTGAGGATTTACACAGGGTTGAGTACATAAGGCAAGTACACTGGGGGATTTAAATGGGGTGGATTTACACTAGAGGGATTACACTGCGGGGAGTACACTGGGGGGATTATAATGCAGAGAGTACACTGCAGAGAGTACACTGGGGAAATTAACTTGGGGGAGTAGACTGTAGGGGTACACTGGGGGGATTACATTTGGAGGATCACATTGCGGGGAGTACATTGGGGGATTTACACAGGGGGGGGAGTACACAGGGGGATTACAATGCAGGGAGTATACTGGGGGGATTTACTGCAGGGAGTACACTGTGGGGAGTACACTGGGGGGATTACACTGGGGGGATTACACTGGAGGGGATTACACTGGAGGGGATTACACTGCAGGGAGTGCACTGTGGGGAGTACACTGGAGGGGATTACACTGCAGGGAGTACACTAGGAGGATTACACTTAGAAGATTACACTGGGGGGAGTACACTGATGGGATTACACTATGGGGATTACACTGGTGGAATTACACTAGGGGGATTACACTAGGAGATTACACTGTGGGGATTATCATGGGTAATTTAAGTGGGGGGAATACACTAGCGGGATTGCACTGTGGGGAGTACACTGAGGGGATTTCATTGGGAATATTACACTAGGGGGTTACATTACGGGGGGCACACTAGGGGGATTACATTGGGGGATTACACTATGAGGATTACACTGCAGGGATAATACTGGGGGGGAGTACACTAGGGGAATTACATTGGGGGATTACACTGGGGGGATTACACTACGAGGATTACACTGTAGGGATAACACTGGAGGGAATTACACAGGAGATAAACAAAAGGAGAAACAAAAATAATTGTGGCTATACAATTTCATTATTTTGCAAATTCTGGAACATGTTTTTGTTTTTAGGTGTTCCCACTTCCTCCAGGTGCAGTGAGTGACGATGGGGACACGTTGTGCCCCATCATACGCCAATCTGTAACCTGTATCTGTAAGGTGGGAGCGCCATTTGTTTTTTGTACAAGATAAGTCAATGGACCTGTGCCACATTATATCTTAGCACAGGTATATCAATGGTGTGCTATGATCTGGGATGGTACGAGATCAGAACTAAATACCTTCATGGATTATCTAGGTCATAACTTCAACCTTAAATTCATTATGGATTGCTGTCAAGAAAAGGTCACATTCCTGGATGTGTAAATTGGGGTGGATGAACGGGGTGGGGTCATTTATTTTCTGATCTGTATAGAAAACCCTCCTACACCAATACCATGCTACATGCCAAGAGCACCCGCCCCAGACCGCTAGTTCTGCATATACCTTAAGGACAGTACTTGGGGCTGAGAAGGAACTGCACAAAAGATGAGGATTTTCTGAAGCATGCTAGGGAATTACAAATACAAATTCTCATAAGGGGTTTCAGTAAAAAGTGTCTTAAAAAGGCATTTAATAAGTCTAAACAGAAAACTAGGAACTCCCTTATCCATTCCAGAAGAGAAACCATTCAAACAAGGTCCATAACACGGTTTTCTCAACAACATCTTCATCTACGTGCTATTTTAGCATGTCATTGGCATCTACTGACCGAGGATCCCATCATCTCCAAATATGTGAGCTCCAAACCCACGGTCATCTATAAAAGAGCAAAATCCTTGAGGGACCATCTCACTAGAAGTCATCTTCCAAAGGGGACTAGTTTGTCCACATGAGAATTTGCAATATGTGGCACTTTTAGATATGGTGACTGTGAATTTTGTAATTGGTTTAAAATAGGGAGAAACATAGCACTACCCAATGGACAGACATGGCATCCACAGTATCGGATAGATTGTCAAAGTGTGGGAGTTTTTTGTTTCATGAAATGTAAATGCGATCCATTTTATGTAGGTAAAACTCATAGACTATCTATCTGATAAAAAAAATTAAATTAAAAAATAATAAATTAATTAATAAAAACACAGAATTGCTGATATTTTTGAAGATTTATAAAAAAAAAAAAATGAAATATCACATGGTCCTAAGTATTCAGACCCTTTGCTGTTACACTCATATATTTAACTCAGGCGCTGTCCATTTCTTCTGATCATCTTTGAAATGGTTCTACACCTTCATTTGAGTCCAGCTGTGTTTGATTATATTGATTGGACTTGATTAGGAAAGCCACACACCTGCCTATATAACACCTTACAGCTCACAGTGCATGTCAGAGCAAATGAGAATCATGAGGTCAAAGGAACTGCCTGAAGAGCTCAGAGACGGAATTGTGGCAAGGCACAGATCTGGCCAAGGTTACAAAAAATTCTGCTGCACTTAAGGTTTTCCTAAGAGCACAGTGGCCTCCATAATCCTTAAATGCAAGATGTTTGGGATGACCAGAACCCTTCCTAGAGCTAAACTGAGCTATCGGGGGAGAAGAGCCTTGGTGAGAGAGGTAAAGAAGAACCCAAAGATCACTGTGGCTGAGGTCCAGAGATGCAGTCGGGAGATGGGAGAAAGTTGTAGAAAGTCAACCATCACTGCAGCCCTCCACCAGTTGGGGCTTTATGGCACAGTGGCCCGACAGAAGCCTCTCCTCAGTGCAAGACACATGAAAGCCTGCATGGAGTTTGCTAAAAAACACCTGCAGGACTCCAAGATGGTGAGAAATAAGATTCTCTGGGCTGATTGTAAAAATTGAGTTATTTACTGTATTAATAACTATATTTCAATAATTCATATTGATGAGAAAAGTTCCAAGAAAAATCCGTTAAGTTCTCGTGTAAAACCTCCAAAATTGATTTAATGATCAATTAGCAAAATGTTACAAAAACAATGTCAAAATGTAGAATACAAAAATAGATTATTCTTAAAATGAAGTTTAAATCAGATATGTCTGTGTGTAAATCTTGAGATCTGTGTGTGTGTGTCTTGATGGAGAGCTGCAGTGCATCTGTCTTCTCCCCACAGCCTGTCTGTACTCCTACAATTAACCCCCACCTTTCCCAAAGAGGCTGGCTTAAAAAAGGTTCGTTATAGTCCCATAGAAAAGACCGGGAAATTTGAATTACTCCTTCCAACATTCCTAAGGGTGGGGCTATGAACTATGTGAGAAAAGCTATCGTTTAAGAATCATTTAACTTACAATATATACATTTCCTTTAAACATATAAAATCCTACATATCAGTATACATATATGTAAAATGCAATGTTCTTAATAATATCCTAATCAAGAAATATAGTAATGTAAAGAAACAGCTTATATTCTTAACATACTGAAACTTTGTGTCTTTGGAAAGACTGTAATCTTATCTCTTACGATGGGAGAGGTGAAATAGTCTACACTAAATTGTATCCATATGTGAGATGAATCTCTCCCAAGAAATGCATACTAAGCCTATACCAGCATAAACTTTCATGAGTATAAAAACCTATATAACTTCACCTTTTCCCAACACAGAAGATATATATATTTATATATATATATTTATATATATAATTCAATTATCACAAGAACTCAACCATTCATAAATTCTGATATTCTAACATTTCCCTCTCAAAATGATTGATTTATCCAATCTTATCATTTTTAAATCTAAATAAATCTGAATCTAACTCTAAATCCATTTATACCTCAAACGCATCACATTTGTATTCATTCATCCTCAAAGAACTTAAGATAATTGACGTAAATATATATTTTCAAATTTGATTCTATATAAGGAAAAGTGAATTCATAACCCTTCATCTTCATATACCATAAAAAATATTTTCACCCTTATTATTTTCTTTTTCTTTTACCAAATAAATCAATCCCCTTAATTTCATGATTCATAAATGTAACATTGTTGTACAATACTATGAAATATAGATATCACTTCAGAAATTTGTTTCATATTTTTCCTCCAAATTGTGTTTAACATAAATCTATAATCCATAAAACCTTTCTAATAACCTTGTCAAAATTAAACATAAAATATGTTCTTAACTTCAATTTGTTCATGTAAGTGAGGTGATTTCAAAACTAAATACATATTACAATGTAAAGTTAATCCTATCTTGTTTGTGTACCTTTAAGAAAAATGTACTCTGTCTTAATTAACACCAGATTTTCCCTCTAACTAGAATGACTCTATTGTAGGGATGTTTAACCCTTTCAACTCTGAAAATACACTATATATGAGTGTAAAAAATGACGTGTAAAAAATATCTCATCTTGATATGATAAACATGTCCTGTCACATAAAAATTATATATAAAAACTGCAATATATCTGATGGATAAATTATTTCATCAGTAGTAAAAAAATCAAAAGTCCATTGTTTTTAGAATGTCCTCTCTTATCAGAGGTTCTCGAGAATTTTTTCTTCCTCTTCTTCTTCCTGCACTCTGTAAAGTTGGAAAAATTTTATTGAACATTAAAATGACAACAATAATTATAACGAATGAATCTCTTCTGTCAATTCTTCTCCCAGAACTGATATTCTTAAACTTCAAGATTTTGTTCCCATCTGGAAGGTCTAGAAATATTACATTTCTTTCTTTTGGTGACTTACAAGTCAGATCCTAAAAAAGAATGCAGTATCATTATTGAGAATTTAAATACATGCAAAATATACCCCTACTTTACTTATTCATTTTACATACCAAAATTCTAATATGTTATTATGACATACAAACCATATTTTAATAATAACATTTCTAATTACCTTACTTTGCTCTATTTTTCTTAAAATGACCTATACTCTAATTTATTATTCTGTGTATTTAAACGACAGGACGCAATTTCTCTTTTTTCTAGTCATAATATAAAATCTTGTTTTCATAAACCAAATAAAAGATTTTAAATTACCCCAGAAGACAAAAGCGAATTGTTTATCCATTCACTTCTCCTCTATAATATTTCAGAGTAATGCGTGCTGTACTGTACTTCTAACATTTTCAATTCAGCATTTTCTGTAGAATTTTTGCTGAATAGTATAACCATTCTTTGGGTAACACCTAGAAAGACCTGTTGAACAATTCTTAATATTATTGACAAATCCTGTCTCAAAGCCTCTCTCAGCACTTGTTCTAACAATCCCATTTATAGGCTTTCTGAATAAATTTAGCTGAGAATGTTCTGTTATCACATCTACCTCTATGGGTTTAGATTTTAAAGTTTTAAAAAATGGGCAATATTTGTCATATAATTCTCCTGAATGAATTCTCTTAAAAAGAATTTTTAATGACAGATCAGGTGTCCGCAATATGATCATCCTAGATCTCACAATCTTTTCTGTTACTTTGACTGCAAAATAAACACTTAACAATTGCTTCATATTTGTGTCAAAAGTCTTTTCCATATTTGTCAAACCTCTGGAGAAAAAAACTATTATTTTCGGTTCACCATCTTTTACCCGAAATAAAATTACTGAGATGGAGTTCTCAGATACCTTAGTAGACAATAAAACAGGCATAGACATTCCAATTTGGATTGTATGCAATGAAACAGCATTCTGCAAATCTTTTTTCAACATTTCAAAAACATCTGTATGGGTTTGAGACCATTGATCAAACACAACATCTTTTTGTTTCAGGAAATCAAATAATGGTTTAACTTTATCATCATATTCCTGTAAAAACTCTTTGCAAGAATTTACCTCACTCAAAAATTGATATAATGTATGGTAAGATGTTGGAACTGGAATAGCAGAAATGTTTCTAACTTTTTCCTGTGATAACTTTCTCTGTCCATGACTAATTTGCTTATGAAGAAAATTAACTTTATCTTTCATTAACTGAACTGACTCTGTGTTCAATTTCAATCCTGCTGTTTGTAACAGAGTAAATAACTCTGTCAACAGAGTGATATGTTCCTCTGTATTTTGGGTAGACAACAAAATTTTGTCCACATGCTGGAAAACACATTTTGGTCTAGAAAATTTTGATAAAACTTTCTCCAAGCACTCGTGCACTATTCCGTCACTGATTTCCATTTCTGGAATTATTCTAGTGAAGGCATAAGTTTCTTTATTGAAACTGAAGGCAAGTTTATAATGACAGCTGTTTGTTACTGGTACTGAAATATGACTATTGGAAATTTCCAGTACTGAAAATACTTCGGCCTTGGCATCCATTTGTGACATTAAATTTAAATTAGGAACAAAAGGTTTGTTATTTGTAATGCATTTATTCAGTGATCTTAAATCAACTGATAAAGAATACGAATCATCAGCATTCTTGATAGGCCAAATACAATTATTTACCACTGATTGTGCCTTCTTTAATATTCCTTGTTGTAAAAATGATTGTACAATGTCAGAAACTGGACCTATTGATTCTTGTGGCAACTTATTTTGAATTTGGGGTTCAGGGTCTCGTCCCTCAATTTCTATCTCAATATCTTTAAACAAACCTGTATCCATTTTGTTCTGACTCCAAAGACTTTCATGTGCTCTTACCGATTGTTCCAATTCGAGATTGGTTCCTGTGTGTGGCCAATTAAGATCTGAAGAAATGTCAGCGACTGCTGTACAAATACTTCCAACATTATTGTACATGGAAGAATCTATTAACCTAGATTTGGGCCTAGATGAATCTTTCCATATAGTAGAATTACTTAAATCAATAATCCAATCTAATTTACTAATCACATCCATGCCTAAAATATTCTCTGTATTTTGGCAACACCAGATGTCCATTTTAGTTTTTAAAACTCCCGGAATCTCGAAATTCACACCAGAAACTTTAGCTGCAACTGTATTTCCTTTTCCATTGAAACCAATTAAATTACATTTTGGAGAATCAATATTCACATGTAATTTGTTTTTAGTTAAACTGAGTTTAGATCCTAAATCTATTAACCATTTAGTATCCTTGCCATTTAATAAACCATGTACCCATGGCCTTCCACTTTCATCTAATAAAAGTGAAGTCACATATTTTAATGTTGGAGATGACTCAGAACCTTTTTTCCTAAATCCTGATGGTGATGGAAGTAATCCATCCCTCTCATTTTCATCATTGTTTTTCAAATTGATTGAACTGTCATTAACAGTCATTGTACTGATCTGTTTGACTTCTGAAGCATAAGGCAAATCAATCAAACTATTGTTTGAAGAAGAAAGAATATATTGCTCAGAAATATGTTCTGTATTTTCTACTTTCAAAGTTTTCCTTTGTGTAGTATGTAGGGAAGTATTTCCTGTCTGCTCTGAAACTTTAGTTCTGCCTGTGACGTGTATCTCACCATCTCTGGGTGTGGCCTTACACGTGGCACTCTGAACGCCATTTTGTAATATATCTAAACGGCGTCTGCATTCAGCAGCTTTATTCAGTATTTTTGTTTTAAGCAAAACTTCATGTTCCTGGTCATCAACCTTGAAAAACCGCATATCTTGTACAAAAGGCTTCTGCATAAAATCTGCAGTAACATTCATAGAGTCTACATTAACATTAATCTCTAAACTCTTGCTTGACTCTGTTTTAAACTTTACATTATTCTGTAACTCAGACAACTGAATATCCTTTATTTGAATTGCACTCTGCAAACCATCTATCCTTTCAGTCAAAATCTGACAATTAGTACATAAACTATTGTCCTTTGTTTCCTCTTTTGTACCAACTACATTGCTTTCAAAAACTCCTGATATCATTGTATCATAAACTTTAATCAACTTAATCAAATTCCTAACCTGTTTGCTGAATTTCTTAAATGTAAATTTTGACTTTTGTATTTTCTTATTAGCCTGTAAGCATTCATTGAACATGTAACACCATAATTCATCATCTTTAACAAACTTTGACAAATTTTTAAATTCTAAATCACTCTCACTGGATAATTCATGAATTAAATCCATAACATACCAATGTAAGACGGCTTCCTTCATGTGACACGCGTTCCCTCTCTTGGCGGGAAATTACGTCATTAAGAAACAGATTTTTCTTGTACGTGCACAAACGTCTCACCGATTCTGATATTTCTTTTCCTTCCAAGTTCAATTCAATGATGCCGAAAATGAGCTTTTTCGATTTCTCCTGAAAGCTTGTCTGAATAATCACTGTTTTTGCTGATATTCCCTCTCGACAAGCGGAAGGAGAAATTATTGAAAAAAATTCGATATTCGGACAAGAAGAATCTGGCAAATGGCTCGCCACTGTAAAAATCGAGTTATTTACTGTATTAATAACTATATTTCAATAATTCATATTGATGAGAAAAGTTCCAAGAAAAATCCGTTAAGTTCTCGTGTAAAACCTTCAAAATTGATTTAATGATCAATTAGCAAAATGTTACAAAAACAATGTCAAAATGTAGAATACAAAAATAGATTATTCTTAAAATGAAGTTTAAATCAGATATGTCTGTGTGTAAATCTTGAGATCTGTGTGTGTGTGTCTTGATGGAGAGCTGCAGTGCAACTGTCTTCTCCCCACAGCCTGTCTGTACTCCTACAATTAACCCCCACCTTTCCCAAAGAGGCTGGCTTAAAAAAGGTTCGTTATAGTCCCATAGAAAAGACCGGGAAATTTGAATTACTCCTTCCAACATTCCTAAGGGTGGGGCTATGAACTATGTGAGAAAAGCTATCGTTTAAGAATCATTTAACTTACAATATATACATTTCCTTTAAACATATAAAATCCTACATATCAGTATACATATATGTAAAATGCAATGTTCTTAATAATATCCTAATCAAGAAATATAGTAATGTAAAGAAACAGCTTATATTCTTAACATACTGAAACTTTGTGTCTTTGGAAAGACTGTAATCTTATCTCTTACGATGGGGGAGGTGAAATGGTCTACACTAAATTGTATCCATATGTGAGATGAATCTCTCCCAAGAAATGCATACTAAGCCTATACCAGCATAAACTTTCATGAGTATAAAAACCTATATAACTTCACCTTTTCCATACACAGAAGATATATATATTTATATATATATATATATATATATATATATATATATATATATATATATATATATATATATATATATATTTATATATATAATTCAATTATCACAAGAACTCAACCATTCATAAATTCTGATATTCTAACACTGATGAGACCAAGATAGAACTTGTTGGCCTTAATTCTAAGCGGTATGTGTGGAGAAAACCAGGCACTGCTCATCACCTGTCCAATACAGTCCCAACAGTGAAGCATGGTGGTGGCAGCATCCACCAACGTTTACCATCCAACCTGACAGAACTGGAGAGGTTCTGCAAGGAGGAATGGCAGAGGATCCCCAAATCCAGGTGTGAAAAACTTGTTGCATCTTTCCCAAAAAGACTCATGGCTTTATTAGATCAAAAAGGTGCTTCTGCTAAATACTGAGCAAAGGGTCTGAATACTTAGGACCATGTGATATTTCAGTTTTTCTTTTTTAATAAATCTGCAAAAATGTCAAAAATTCTGTGTTTTTCTGTCAATATGGGGCGCTGTGTGTACATTAATGAGGAAAAAAAATGAACTTAAATGATTTTAGCAAATGGCTGCAATATAATCAAAGAGTGAAAAATTTAAGGGGGTAAGAATACTTTCCGTCCCCATTGTATATATATATATTACTAGAAGTAAAGGGAGGACAAATCCCTCCAGTGTACACAAGAACTCTGAGCAGCAGACACGGGGTGGTTATGAAAAACAGTCACAAGAAATGGAAACTCTGGAATGATGGAAACCTTTGAATGCTGGAAGCTGCCAGCCAAACTGGAGAATAAGTAGCATTCGACTTGGTCCTGATCACATTCTAAATATACACTTCTTAGAACAAACATTGAGGGCATGATATTAAATACCAGAAGCAAATGGCTTGTACATCAAGGGCTGTGATAAATACATTTACAATATACATAATATCAACCCTTAATATATATAGTTGATATGAAGTCCGCTGTTGAAAAACATGATAAAAACCAAAGAGTATTTAAATGTAATAGGTAAATATTGCACTTACAGCTTTGAAAACAGGAAGTCCAGAGCTTGCTGCACTCCACAGACCCAAACCTACGGATGTGATGTAATGACGCTCTAGCTCCACCTAAAGGTGGAGCTACATCTAATCCAGTTTGGGTCCGTGGAGCACAGTGAGCTCTGGACTTCCTGTTTTCTGTTGGCTCTCTTGAAGTCCTACCTAAATATAACAAAATAATTCACAAACTCACCACCTAAATTTTGGTTATATTTTCAAATCCATAACTTTATCCAAAACAATAAACAAAAAGAATTGATGGCAAGACCCCTTTTTGAGCAAATATGTTATGATCATACTCCATTACGAAAGGTCACCTCGCTTGTATACAGTTGGATATCACAACCAACTACTGATTTACCAGACAAATATAAAAAAATCTGGGAAGAGGATCTAAACCTCCGTATATCAGAAGAACAATGGGAAAAAGCCTGTGTCTTCACCCATAAATGTTTGTTAAGCACACATCCTCAAGAGACCTCCTTTAAAATTCGCAACCATTTGGTATACCACTCCTGTGAAAATCAAGAGTTGGTTACCTCAAGAATCAGATGGAGATGCAACACAGGCAAAGGGACCTTTCTCCATATCTGTTGGTCTTGCCCTAAAATTCAAACCCACTGGCAAATGATTATAAAAATGAATAAAACACATTACAGAAACAAAAATGGACTTAGACCCAGCTTGCTGCCTTCTCCACGTTACCAATCTCTCGTATAGGAAATACAAGAAATCTCTGGTAAGACACCTACTAAACTCTGCAAAAGCGCTCATACCACTGAAATGGAAAACTAGACACACACCGTCAATAAAAGACTGGCTTCTAAAAACAAATGCAATCTATGAAATGGAAGAAACCATGGCTAATAAGAAAGAAACTTCCACACAATTTCAAAAATGTGGAGATACTGGTACTTCTTTAAACTATCTGAGGACTACAAAACACTAACCGAGTCCTGATAAGACTACTGCTATAAGAATAAACATCTGAGATCAAGTACTATTAACCACTTAACAACCAGCCCATAGCCAAATGACGGCTACAGGGCGTCCTCCCAGAATTCGGCTCTCGCGCGCCCCCTAGGGCGCGCACTCGAGAGCATCCGTGACCGCCGGGTCCAGAGGACCCGGCGCATCACGGATCCCGGTAAATGGCCGCTAATCGCGGCCGTTTACCATGTGATCGCGCCGTCAAGTGACGGAGCGATCACATGTAAACAAACCGGCGTCATCTGATGACGCCGGTTCCTCTCCTCCCCTCCTGTGTACTGATCGGTACACTGTGAGCGGAGAGGGGGATGGATGGATGGCTGCAGCGCTGTGGGCTGGTTGTGTAGTGCCCACAGCGCTGCACAGTGACATCCAGCCATCCATCCATCCATGGTCAGCCATCCCTCACTGCTCTGTAATGCCCCGCAATACTCTGCCATACCCTGCAATGCCCCGAAATACCCCGCAATACTCTACCATACCCTGCAATACCCCGCAATACTCTGCAATACCCCGAAATACCCCGCAATACTCTGCCATACCCTGCAATACCCCGAAATACCCCGCAATACTCTGCCATACCCCGCAATGCCCCGAAATACCCAACAATACTTTGCCATACCCTGCAATACCCCGAAATACCCCGCAATACTCTGCCATACACTGCAATACCCCGCAATACTCTGCCATACCCTGCAATACCCCGCAATACTCTGCAATACCCCACAATACCCCGCAATACTCTGCCATACCCTGCAATACCCCGCAATACTCTGTCATACCCTGCAATACCCTGAAATACCCCGCAATACTCTGCCATACCCTGCAATACCCCGCAATACTCTGCCATACCCTGCAATACCCCGCAATACTCTGCCATACCCTGCAATACCCCGCAATATCCCACAATACTCTGCAATACCCCACAATACCCAGCCATGCTCTGCAATACTCTGCCATAACCCGCAATACTCTGCCATACCCAACCATACTCTGCCATACCCAGTCATACTCGGCGATACTCTGCAATACCCCGCCATGCTCAGCCATACCCGGCCATGCTCAGCCATACCCAGCCTCTGTATGTGGCCAGGCTGTGGAAGTCTCACACATGTGGTATCGCCGTACTCAGGAGGAGAAGGAGAATCTATTTTGGGGTGTCATTTTTGGTATGTACATGCTATGTGTTAGAAATATTGTATAAATGGACAACTTTGTGTTAAAAGAAAAAAGCGTTTTAACCACTTCCCGCCTTCCATCATACGATGTCCTTGACTTTGTGCGGGGATATCTGAATGATGGGTGCAGCTACAGGCATCATTCAGATATCAGCTTTTTTAGCCAGCGATTCCCTACACCATAAGAATGATCATAGCGGCTGTTACACTGCTTGATCGTTCTTACGGGAGGCGAGAGGGGATGTCCCCCCTCCCGCCACCCTCCGGTGCTTCTACCGACTCACTACTACGATCGAAGCCAGGATCTTTTTTTTTTTTTTTTATTTCAGGCACAGCCTAGAGGTGAGATGTGGGGTCTTATTGACCCCCATATCTCACAGTAAAGAGGACCTGTCATGCCATATTCCTTTTACAATGGATGTTTACATTCCTTGTAATAGGAATAAAAGTGATCAAAAAATTTTGGGGGGGGGAAAAGTGTCAAACTAAAATAAATAAAGTAAAATGAACAATAAAAAAAAAAAAAATTAAAGTGCCTCTGTCCCCGTGTGCTCGCATGCAGAAGCGAACGCATACGTAAGTCCCGCCCACATATGAAAACGGTGTTCAAACCACACATGTGAGGTATCGCTGTGATCAGTAGAGTGAGAGCAATAATTTTGGCTCTAGACCTCCTCTGTAACTCAAAATTTGTAACCAGTAACCAGTTGTCTATGGGGATTTTTAAGTAGCGAAGTTTGGCGCCATTCCACAAGCGTGTGCAATTTTGAAAGATGACATGTTAGGTATCTATTTACTCAGTGTAACTTCATCTTTCATATTATGCAAAAACATTGGGCTAACCTTACTGTTTTGGGTTTTTTTAAGCAAAAAACAGTTTTTTTTCCAAAAAAAACGCGTTCGAAAAATTGCTGCGCAAATATCGTGCGAGATAAAAAGTTGCAATGACCGCTATTGTATTCTCTAGGGTCTTTGCTTAAAAAACATATATAATGTTTTGGGGTTCTATGTAATTTTCTAGCAAATAAATGATGATTTTTACATGTAGGAGAGAAATGTCAGAATTGGCCTGGGTGCTCCAGACTGCCTGAAGGTGCTCCCTGCATGTTGGGCCTCTGTATGTGCTCTGTGCATGTTGGGCCTCTGTATGTGGCCAGGCTGTGTAAAAGTCTCACACATGTGGTATCGCCATACTCGGGAGTAATAGCAGAATGTGTTTTGGGGTGTAATTTGTGGTATGCATATGCGGTGTGTGAGAAATAACCTGCTAATATGACAATTTTGTGAAAAAAAAACGAAAAAAAAAACTTGATTTTGCAAAGAATTGTGGGAAAAAATGACAACTTCAAAAAACTCACCATGCATCTTTCTAAATACCTTGGAATGTCTTCTTTCCAAAAAGGGGTCATTTGGGGGGTATTTGTACTTTTCTGGCATGTTAGGGTCTCAAGAAATGAGATAGGCCGTCAGTACTTCAGGTGTGATCAATTTTCAGATATTGGCACCATAGCTTGTGGACGCTATAACTTTCACAAAGACCAAATAATATCCACTAATTTGGGTTATTTTTACCAAAGATATGTAGCGGTATAAATTTTGACCAAAATATATGAAGAAAAATTACTAATTTTCAAAATTTTATAACAGAAACTAAGAAAAATTTATTTTTTACAGATTTTTCAGTCTTTTTTCTTTTATAGCGCAAAAAATAAAGAACCCAGCAGTGATTAAATACCACCAAAAGAAAGCTCTATTTGTGTGAAAAAAAGGACAAAAATTTCATATAGATACAGTGTTGCATGACTGAGTAATTGTCATTCAAAATGTGAGAGCACCAAAAGCTGAAAATTGGTCTGGTTATTAAGGGGGTTTAAGTGCCCAGTGGTCAAGTGGTTTATATTCTCTGTTTTAGAGTATTGAGCTCATAACTACTCCTTTAGATTAATGACCCCTACCTTATCATATTCTATTCCCCCTTTTTCCCCTCCCATATAAGAAACATTCTATCTATCAGAACTATGGTAATCAAATAACTTTATCTACTGAGTGGATTACCATAAGACCTACAATTCTTTTGGTACAGATATAATGTAGTTTAAGATTTTCTGCCTCCTTTATAACCTACATTGTATTGTAAAATATTATCTTTACTATTTCTTTACAATTCTGTTAAAGATGAAAACTGTTGTATACATTGTATGCCTCATTTTTTATGCTTCAATTTCTATAATAAATCTTTATTGAAAAATGTTGCAGCCTTGGACTGACAAATAATTACTTCCTATTTTTCAAACCTCTCTCTGGGAGCCCTAAGTCCTCTTACATTTTTTCCACTAGCTTGCCTCTTCAGGATTGTCATTGCTGTAACCCTGAACCACCCCCTCCCCCCTCTCCTCTTCCCTCCATTTTCTGACATGCACTACATACTCACCTAAAATTGTTTTGTTCCTTATAATATGGCTGTCCACCCAAGTGAGAGTCGGCACTTTTTCTTCTTCCTTCTCTACTGCACTTTAACCACATCAGCTCTGAAAGGTTTACCCCCCTTCATGACCAGGCCATTTCTTTTGATACGGCACTGCATTATTTTAACTGACAATTGCGCGGTCATGTGTACACAAATAACATTTATGTCCTTTTTTTCCCCACAAATAGAGCTTTCTTTTAGTGGTATTTGATCACCTCTGCTGTTTTATATTTTTTGCGCTATATACAAAAAAAGACCGACAATTTTGAAAAAAAAACAATATTTTTTACTTTCTGCTAGAAAACATTCCCAAAAAAAAATGAAAAAAATCGAATTTCTTCATCAATTTAGGTCAATATGTATTCTGCTACATATTTTTGGTTAAGAACAATCCCAATATGTGTATATTGATTGGTTTGCGCAAAAGTTATAGTGGCTACAAACCATGGGATATATTTATTTTATTTTTATTTTTACTAGTAATGGCGGCGATCAGCATCTATTAGCGAGACTGCAATATTGAGGCGGACAAATCAGACACCTAACTTATTATTATCATTATACAGGATTTAAATAGCGCCAACAGTTTACACAGCGCTTTATAATATAAAAGGGAGACAATACAGTTACAATACAATAAAATACAAGAGGATTAAGAGGACCCTGCTCAGAAGAGCTTACAATCTAATAGGGTGGGGCAGGTGGTACAAAAGGTTGTACCTAGGGGGAATGAGCTAATGGAAGTGGTAAAAGATTAGTTGGGAACGTGATAGGCTTTCCTGAAGACATGAGTTTTCAGGGATCGCCTGAAGGTAGCAAGAGTAGGGGATAGCCGGACAGGTTGAGGTAGTGAGTTCCAGAAGATGGGAGAAGCTCTGGAGATATCCTGGAGATGGGCATGGGAAACGGAGACAAGAGAGCTTGAGGGTAGGAGGTCTTGAGAATAGCGGAGAGGACTATTTGGGTGATATTTGGAGACATTGTTGGTGATGTAGCTCGGGGCAGAGTTGTGAATGGCTTTGTATGTTGTGGTTAGTATTTTGAATTTAATTCGCTGAGTAATTGGGAGCCAGTGTAGGCATTGGAGGAGAGGGTTGGCAGACACTGAGTGGTTGGTAAAGTGTATAAGTCTGGCAGCAGCATTCATGATAGACTGAAGAGGGGATAGCCTATGGAGAGGCAGGCCAATGAGAAGGGAGTTGCAATAGTTAAGGCGAGAGATAACAAGGGAGAGAATGAGGATCTTGGTGGTTTCATTTGTTTAAAAAGGGTGAATTTTTAAAGATGTAACTGACACTTTTGAAACTTTTTGGGGACCAGTGGCACAAATACAGTGATCAGTGCTAAAAAATATACACTGTCACTGTACTAATGACACTGGCAGGGAAGGGGTTCATCAGGGGAAATCAAAGGGTTAAATGTGTTCCCTAGGAGTGCTTGCTAACTGTGTGGGGGAGGTGCTTTGACTGGGTCAGTACATTCCTTAGCAGGAACACAGGGTCAGTACATTCCTCTCTCACAGAACGGCGGTCTGCCTTGTTTACATAGGCCATCACCTTGCAGACTCCAATTGACCTTGACCTGCCTACAGTCCTCAGAGGGGATTTTTATGACATTATGCACTGTAAAATGTGAATTCTAGTGAGACTTCTCCCTGTGTGCAAGCTTTTTTGTTTTTTTCTGTCCTATATACACATGTGGTGGCATATTTGTTACCCAATAAAATATTTGAACAAGAAAAAAAAATGTAAAAAAAATGTTTATTCTAAAAAGACAACTCTCTACTATACTGTATTTCTACACATGCTCTGATAATAAAAATAATCTCCTCCTTTCCTGGTCTGCTAGGATGCAAGCTCGGAAAAGGGTTTAGTGTAGATTTTTGGGAGGGCCTCACTCTTTGCTTTTTTCAAAAGGTCTAGTATAGCTTTGGGGGGCTCACATCTTTTTTTTGCATGGGGTGTGGCTACAATAAGGTGCCTGTCTTCAATTTTACTTAACCACTTCAATACAGGGCACTCTCACCCCCTTCCTGCCAAATTTCAGCTTTCAGCGCTGTCGCGCTTTAATTGATGATTGCAGGGTCATGCACACTGTACGCATATTAATTTTTTATAATTTTTTTGAGACAGATAGAGCTTTCTTTTGGTGGTATTTAATCTCCCACTGAGTTTTTTTACTTTTTGCTAAACAAATAAAAATACACCAAAAATTTTGAAAAAAAGTTTTTCTTAGTTTCTGTATAACATTTTGCAAATAAAATATAAAATATCAATATAAAATAGTTTTCCATTGGTACCAAACCCCAGAAACCCCAAGCAAAACCTACTCCCATGGATACATGCATTGCAAGAATGACTTCAGCCCCCTGCAACATATGGCACTGGCCACTAATTCACCCATATTGGGAAACCAATTGGGAATTACATATCAAGACCAGGATCAGATTCTCCCAGCCCATCTCCACAATGCTCTAGAAAGCTACAACAGGCTTTTTAAACTATACCAGACCACATGCCCTAAACATGGGGGGTGCCCCCCGCCCCAAAGCACCTTGTCCCATGTTGATGGAGACAAGGGCCTCTTCCCCAAAACCTTGGGAAGTGGTTGTGGTTGTCTATGGGCGGGGGGGCTTAACGTAATCTGGAAGCCCCCTTTAACAAGGGGGCCCCCAGATTCCAACCCCCCCATGTGAATGAGTATGGTGTACCCTACCCAATCATCAAAAAAGTGTAAAAAAGGATTAAAGACACTACACAAGTTTTTGACAATTTCTTTATAAAAAAATAAAAAGCAATATCCCTCAGTGTATATCCTTTGTCAATCATGCCGAGCGCCGCAACGCCAAATCCAAAAAAAGAAAAAACCTCTGGCGTTGAAGGCTCCCCGCCAACTGCCTGCTCCTCCATCTGACATTTCTTCAATAGCTAAGGGGAGGAGTGACCTAATGACATCAGCGGGTGACCCCATCCCCTTTTAAAGTCATCGACCCAGCATGCC
Source organism: Aquarana catesbeiana (assembly GCF_042186555.1). Taxonomy (NCBI): domain Eukaryota; kingdom Metazoa; phylum Chordata; class Amphibia; order Anura; family Ranidae; genus Aquarana; species Aquarana catesbeiana. Next base: position 938,117,229 of record NC_133324.1, read on the forward strand.
CTGGTTGGTGAGGGGTGGGGTCTCCTGCTGATGTGAAATTCTATTTGCATTTAGTAACTTGTACCCTATGTCCCCTAATGGCAGAAAGCAGAAAAGGAATAAAAAAATGATCCAATCTCTCATATCTAGGCACAAGTCTTCTAGTTGCTTAGCATGAAACATATACTACAAATAAAAAAAGCAAAAAAAATAAACTTTTTTTTTTTTTTTTAAGTGAAAGAGGTGAACTCTCTGACTTACAAGTGTATAGCTTGTGTGTTCTAATTTTATTTTCTGCATATTTCTTATCCATTTTGGCTCTCACACCTGTTCACCCCTTATGGACCCGACCAATTTTCACATTTCTGCTATGAGCCTGTTTATTTGGCAATGATTTTGTCATTACATAACAATATAATATATATATATTATTTTTTTAAGGACAAACAAGACTTTCTTTTTGTGAATATTGTCCTGCAACAATGATTTTTTTTTTTGCAATTCTTTTTTAAGCAGTGTTAGTTTAAAAATAAATAGTGTTACTGCACATAAAAAGTGTGCATTTTATGCTGTAATTTGTCCCATTTAACCACTTGCCGACCAGCTCATGCCGATATACATCGGCAAAGTGGCACAGGTGCGCAAAATCCCGTATGGGTACGTCGGCCCTTTAAGAGCCGATGCGCGTGGCCGGCGGGAGCAATCGCCGCCAGCCACGCGCGATCGTATGCATGAGCGCCAGCACGGGGATTTGTGTGTGTAAACACACAAATCCCTGTGCTGTCGGGGGAGAGGAGACATGTCGTTTGTTCCTAGTAAATAGGAACAATGATATGTCTCCTCTCTTACTCAGTCCTATCCCCATACAGTTAGAACACACTGGGGAAACACACATTTAACCCCTTGATCGCCCCCTAGTGTTAACCCCTCCGCTACCAGTGACAATTACAGAGTAACCAGTGCATTTTTATAGCACTGATCACTGTATAAATCTCAATGGTCTCAAAAATGTGTCAAAAGTGTCGGATCCGTCCGCCGCAATGTCGCAATCCCAATAAAAATTGTAGATCGCTTACTAGTAAAAAAAAAAAAAATAATAATAAAAATGCCATAAAAATGCCATAAATCTTTTCCACAGTTTGCAGACGCTATAACTTTTGCACAAACCAATCAATATACGCTTATTGAAAGTTTTTTACCAACAATATGTAGAAGAATATATATTGCCCTAAACTGATGAAGAAATTTGTTTTTTAAAAACATTTTTGGGGTATTTATTATAGCAAAAAGTAAAAAATATTGTTTTTTTTTTTTTCAAAATTGTCGCTGTATTTTTGTTTATAGCGCAAAAAATAAAAAACGCAGAGGTGATCAAATCCCACCAAAAGAAAGCTCAATTTGTGGGAAAAAAAGGGTGCAAATTTTGTTTGGGTACAGCATCGCATAACTGCGCAATTACCAGTTAAAGTGACGCAGTGCCAAATTGTAGAAAGTGCTCTGGTCAGGAAGGGGGTAAAATCTTCTGGGGCTGAAGTGGTTAAAACAACACTAAAAATTATGATTTTGGTACAAGGCATTGCAAAGTTATTTACAAGTTATTTACAAATGTGGGTTTTTTCAATTTTGCACTTTTTTTCAGTGTGATACGTATAAATATATTTTATATTAAAAATATTAATAAATAAAGCAAACAAAAAACTGAAAAAAACATTTAAATATTAGTTGATATAAAAAAAATCACCAGGAAAATTATAATTGAATGGAGAAGGAGAATAAGTGGTTAATTAGGGATGATTAGAGTAAACAAAGGGTTAATAAGGAGTTCAACAGAGGAGCATTTAATAAAAAGACAAAACAAAACTTTTTATTACTTGTCATGTTTCTTTAACTGACTTCATCTGCAGATTGAAGTACATTCCTTTGATTTGTAGATGAATAAACAGAAAGATGCAAAATGAAACAATGTTTCATTGTAGCTTCCTGTATTTGCGGCTGAGCAATGTTGTTGATTTCCCGACTGCTTTTTTTTTTACAGCTCCATCTCCCGGGACCCCCTCTGTATACTCACAATGCAGCTGTGATTAATAAGAGCTGAATTGCCGTGTACCGGGACAGGGGGATCCCTGCAGCAGGGCAGAAGCATTGGAGGTACTAGGAATGCCCTGTGTACAATGATGATTTTTTTTGAGCCTGTCTAGTATGCCCAAAGTCTGCAACTGGTTATGAGTTGGGTCACTTGCAGTAAAACAGAAGGATGTATTTGACATAGCTTATATCCTGTGAGGGGAGTCAAAAAATGTCTGGATCATCTGAAAATGATTTGTTATTTTCAAACTGTATTGCCTCCTAAAAGAAATGAAATATTCCTTTGATTCGGCCCTTTCCTAACTAGACCAATTTTCAGCTTTTGGTGCTCTCACATTTTGAATGACAATTACTCAGTCATGCAACACTGTACCCATATGAAATTTTTGTCCTTTTTTTCATACAAATTGAGCTTTCTTTTGGTGGTATTTAATCGCCGCTGGGTTTTTAAATTTTTTGTGCTATGATGCCGCGTACACACGACCGGACTTTACGGCATACTTTGCCCGGGGGACTTTTCGACGGACTTTACGATGGACTTTCCCAATGAACGGACTTGCCTACACACGATCAACCAAAGTCTGACAGATTCGTACGTGATGACGTACGACCGGACTAAAACAAGGAAGTTCATAGCCAGTAGCCAATAGCTGCCCTAGCGTCGGTTTTTGTCCGTCGGACAAAACAGACGAGCGGACTTTTCGACCGGACTCGAGTCTGTCGGATAGATTTGAAACATGTTTCAAATCTAAGTCCATCAAACTTTTGAGAAAACAAAGTCCGCTGGAGCCCACACACGATCGAATTGTCCGACGGACTCCGGTACACCGGACCAAGTATGCCGGAAAGTCCACTCGTGTGTACACGGCATAAATAAAAAAAGAATGAAAATTTGGTAAAAAAAAAACAAAAAAACTCTTTGTTTCTGTTAAAATTTATTGCAGAGTATTGGCCAAGTACTGGCTGAGTATTGGCGAGTATTGGCCGAGTATTGGCAGAGTATTGCACAGTATTGGCAGAGGACACCCACCCAGAATAAGCCGACTGCGCTGTAGCCGTCTTTCGGCTATGGCCCAGTCGGCAAGTGGTTAACGAAAATGGAGGATTTGTTTATCGCTACAGAATAACTAACTGGATACTGGGAAAAGATGGTAATGCAGCTTGTAAGGAGGTGGGAAACTTTACACCCTGGGCTCCAGAAGGTCAGAAGCTTCATGTCAACCATAAAGCCATAACATGGAAATTAAACAATAAGGTGGGACTATGTTATAAATTCGAGTATTAATAAAGATAAAGTCGATGGGAATTGAAGGAATGCAAAAAAGGCAGAGCTGACCAGAATATCCTTACTTTGTTAGGACTTTTCAGAGTTTATAACTTATATCAAACTCTATTTGCCAATAGGCTGTAAACTGCAAAGCTTAAAGTGGTTGTAAAGGCAGAAGGTTTTTCATCTTAATGCATTCTAATCATTAGGATAAAAAGCCTTCTTTGTGCAGCAGCCCCCCTCAGTACCCCTCAGCCCCCTCCCCCCCCCCCAGTATTTTCCTAAGCCCCATCTCAATCCAGCAATATTGCACAAGAGACTACAATGTCTGGGACTCTCCCTCCTCATTGGCTGAGACAGCATTGAAGCGCCATTGGCGGGGCCAGGCTGCAGCTCCGTCTCTAAGTAGACACAGGGAGCTTTGGTTCGGCTTGGGTGCCCCCATAGGAAGCTGCTTGCTGTGGGGGCACTCAACAGGAGGGAGGGGCCAGGAGCACTGTCAAAGGACCTGAGAAGAAGGGGGATCTGGGCTGCTCTGTGCTAAACCAATGCACAGAGCAGGTAAGTATAACATGTTTATGTTTATAACACCTCACATCTCATCCACTTGAGCCTAAAATATAACTTTTCTTATAAGATTAATTTAAAATGTTTTTGTTTTAAATTTTCCAAAAGTTAAATAGAAAAGTGTCTCAATATCAACAGGGAGAGCTCACTTAGTTCACACAGATGCAGTCTCTGATTGAAGTATTTAATCCTACACTGAGCTCACTCTTACTTTTATAGGTTGTACCCCAATAAATGTAATGCTCCAACCAAAGAATGACAACATAGAAGAGCTCAAAAAATTCCTCAACCCAAAAATCCACCATGTTTTACCTCAAAAACCGAGGCTTCATCAGGGCTGACTTGTGAAACAAAATTACATAATATGTGAATTTCAAAAATGCCACATGGCAAATAGCCACCATTTTCTCAGATCTGTCTTTCTCAGCTCAGTCACTGTGCTGTGAGTGTGCAGTGAGTGCGCTCTCTGCACAGAAGCCTTTATTGCCCATGGACATGGATATGTATGGTGTATATGCATTAAAAATAAAATGTAAGCATTACGTGGCAACAGGTTAATCTAATGTTGGTTTTATAAAGTTTTATTGGCATCATCCATTTACACCAGCATAATTCACATACACTTCAGCTCTGGAAGGTTTACCCCTTTCATGACCAGGCCATTTTTTGCGATAAGACACTGCATTAGTTTAACTGACAATTGCATGCTCGTGCGACGTTGTACCCAAATAAAATGTATGTCCTTTTTTCTCACAAATAGAGCTTTATTTTGGTGGTATTTGATCACCTCTGTGTTTTTTATTTATTTATAAACAAAAAAAGACAGTTTTGGGAAAAAAACGATATTGTTTTACTTTCTGCTATAAAACATACCCAATAAAAAAATGTAAAAAATCTAATTTCTTCATCAATTTAGGTAAATTTGTAGTGGGCTACATATTTTTTGGTAAAAAAAATCCCAGTAAACATATATTGATTGGTTTGCACAAAATTTATACCGTCTACAAACTATGAGATATTTTTTTGGAATTTTTATTTATTTATTTTTTAATGGCAATGATCAGCGACTAATAGCAGGACTGCGATATTGTGGGGGACAAATTGGACACCTAACAAACACTTTTGACACTTTTTTTAGACCAGTGACATTATTACAGTGATCAGTGCTAAAAAAAAATGCGCTGTCACTGTACTAATGACACTGGCAGGGAAGGGGTTAACATCAGGGCGATCAAAGCGTTAAATGTGTTCTTAGGGAGTGCTTGCTAACTCTGTGGGGGATGGTTGTACTGGGAAGGCAGAGATCCATGTTTCTGCTTAGCACAAACACAAAATCATTGCCACTCCTTGTCACAGAACAGTGATCTGCCTTATTTACATAGACAGATCGCCATTCTGTACGTGATTCTGCACAGAGCAGCCACGCTGTCACAGTAAATGTGCGTGGGGCAGTCCACATCTGGTTAAAATGTATAACTAGGCATTGCCTATATTTGCCCCCAAACCTCTCTCTCATCCTTTAGATTTTGTACCATCAATATGTTCTTTTTACTTTCTTACTGTAGGGACTATTCTGGCTATAGTCTACAGCTGGTGGTGTGCTACTGCCAGATGTGCTGCAAGGACCTGGGATTCCCTGCGCTATACCATCATCCCTGTCAGTGGAGGCTGCTGAGAGGTCATGAGGTATAGCAGGGACAGACTGAGGTGAGTAAGGAGGAGGAACAGAATTGCATCCCTTTTGTTTGGATTCGAGTTGCATTTGCCAACGGTCTGAGTGGTGGGAGGTTAAATGCCTTGTCAAGAATGTGGTACCCAAATGGCTGGTGTTTTTGCCATGCTTGATGTGCTTGAGACAAAGTTTGCAAATTGCAGTCCAATCGGCTGCACATGTGCTAAAAAAGGCCGGGAGATAACAGCTCCATAATGTGAATAGGGTGACTGTTCTCTACTATTCCATGATGGCTGCATTATTGAGGTTGTGCCTCACCCTCACTTTCTTCCTCTGCTCTATCCAGAACCCAAGTCATGTCAGTGACCTCATAATCATCATTTCCTCCATCCTCATTACCACTTGAGACAACTTGGCAATTTGCTGTGGCTGGGGGAACATGACTGACAATTTGTGTACTAGTGTTCTTCCCTCTCTGTGGGCCCATGTTCCTACATTCCTCAACCTCAGAACCAACACCTGAATCAAATAATGACTGTGCATCTTCAAGAAGCACGTGGCTGACCCTGTGTTCAAATAACTCAGCTGACATGCCTGATGCTGGGGCTATAGCGGAAATAGCCATGGACAAGGAGGCAGATTTAGCCATTCTGGCAGCTGTAGTGGAACGCGTACTAGTCTCTGCTTGGGTGATGGAGGATGAGGAGGTTGGGGATGGTTTAGCAACTCAGTCCACTACCTCTTCTGCATGCTGTGGCTGGATAGCATGGGCAATATCACTAAACAGAGGAAATTATGCCCTACCTGAGGACTGACTACGTGCAACTTTGCCTGTGGACACATATGCTGCTGGCCCCCTCAGAGTGCCATAGGAACGTTTGCCTCTCTTTGTTGTCCTTCCAGACATGATGGGGGGTGATTATTAATAAAATGTAACAAAGATGTGGAAATGTGTACGTGAATGCACTTTAATCAGCGGAAAGTGGTGTTTGGTGGACTTTAACCTGATTACACACTACACAGACACACTTCATTGATACACAACAATATACTGCAGTAAAACTGCACTGACGCATTGATATATACTGCGTTAAACCTACACTAATGCACAGAAATATACCTTGTTAAATGTGCAGTAACACACAGAAATATACTGCATTAAATGTGCACTAACATACAGAAATATACTGCGTTACATGTGCACTGATACACTGAAATATACTGCATTAAACGGCACATAACGCATTGAAATATATTGCGTTAAAGGTGCAGTAGCGCACTGAAATATACTACGTTAAACGGCACGTACTGCACTGAAATATACTGTGTTAAACGCGCAGTAATGCACAGAAATATACTGCATTAAATGTGCAATAATGCAATGAAATATACGGCGTTAAACGGCACGTAATGCACAGAAATATACTGCGTTAAACGTGCAGTAACGCACAGAAATATACTGCGCTAAACGGCACGTATCGCACTGAAATATATTGCGTTAAATGTGCAGTAACGCACAGAAGTATACTGCGTTAAACATGCACTAACGCACTGAAATATACTGCGTTAAACGTGCAGTAACACACAGGAATATGCTGCATTAATCGTGCACTAACGCACTGAACTATATTGCAGTAAACTTGCCTGACAAAATAAACTGACACTAATGTAAAAATGAATGGTCACTACACTCACACTGACTGAACTATCACTAGATTCACACTAAATTGATATTATACACTGACAATAGAATCAGAATAGCACACTATAGCACACTAACTGCCTAGTAGCACTGAACAGAGCTATGTTCTATCTCTCTCCACGCCGATATCACACAACAAATGCCCGCTATTGAAATAATAATTTTTTAGTGTGGGGTGGGACTAAGAGCAATGAGCCATGATTGAATAGAGTCATCATTACTTTCTCCAATCATGGCTCTGACAGTGCTCTGTGCCCTGATTGAGCAAAGCTTTCATTGCTTCAGCTAATCAGGGCTTCCAATCCACTGTGCGGCGGCGCAGTGCATTGTTGTCATACAGCGGGCCGAACAAATGGTCGAATACCCTGATAGTTTGAGTGTTCTTTGAATGGGCAAACAGCCAACGTTCGGCCTAAACTCATGCTTGGGCCGAACCGTTCGACCATCCCTAATATTTAGGGTAAATAAACTTGGAGGTCTCATTCAATGCCCACAATTTCATAGTTTAAAGACTAAGTTTAAAAAAAAAAAGTAAAAAAAAAAAGACATGACTTGCCATTAATCTGATGTGCTCCTTGTACTGCTGACTCCTGGATTCCTTGATATCTTCATCCACCAATGCTGCCCTAACTCCATTGCCATAATCTTCTCATCAAGAGTACCTGACTATGCCTGCCCTTTCTGCCCTGCTCCTTCATTCATAGAAGGTGTACTACAGCTTCTCTGAATAAAACGTGATCACCCTACATCATGATGGATGTAGGGGGTAGACCTTTTAATCATCCACCTGTCCTCCATTCATAGATCACATTTTATAGATATGTAGTGCTAGCCTGCAAGGGCTGCTGATTTTAACTGTTTTTTTCCCCATACCATATAGAGACCACCATCTGCCCAAGCAACAGTCCATTCATTCCAACTCCAATAATCAGTCAGGGGGTGGCTTTTTGTTATGTATTGTTTGTAAAACTTGTACAGTAACAGGAGAGGGGGATTAGGACATGGGATATTCCAAAATGGTTAGAAATTAGCTGTGAGAGGAAAATGTTGGACAGTCTAAGGTCTCTCAGCTGTAGACCATGAGGTATGTTTCTTTGGCATCTGGTTACCCTACAATACTGCCCAGTGCAATCCCCAGAACACAGTAACAGGGGAACATTCTGCTCTAGGTTCACAGTACAGGATCCTGCTGAGGATAGGAGAATGCCCTGTACTCTGAGATGCCACGAGGACTGCCTTAGTTCAAGCTACCTCTGGCACTTATATCCCAAAAGCCTACAGTCACCAGAAATCAATTCAGTGTCATTACTCATAAGTCCCCAGGACAGCTGCCACTTTCCAGCTTCCTCCGGACGCAACCCAGTGAGTGAGACAGTCCTTCTCTCAACCAGATCCCTTTGATGACATCTTGCAGTCATTTACACAACACTTCCAGCTCTGCCACAACTAAGACCTCAAAGAACAGCAACATAGTTCATAGCCTGCCTTAGGGGCAATAACCTTCAAGGCTTGGAACTCTCCTTGCTCAGGAAAGAACCTCAATTCACAGCTCCAGACTATTTATCAGCTTCCCAGCCAACATCTGGACACACCACACCAGGGATTGGCTAGGCCCTGATTAGTATTCAGGCTGGGTATTTGAATTCTCCCTCCCTAAGCTCGAGAAACTTCTTCTAAAGGCAGGGGAAAGCAATCAAACTCCCAGTCTGAACAACTCTGAACAGACTGGACCAAAACAATCACTGCTCCCCTAATTACAAAATGAGCCAAAAACTAAATTTACCTAGCATCCTGCATTAGAAGGGTGCTACACAAAAAAGCTGTAGTTATAGTTTTGATGAATGGAGATGCTGGACAGAAAGGTAAAGCATAGTTGGGCACTCCTGACAAGAGTCTGTGACAGCCCCCCAGTACTATTAACCTCCCACCGCTGTAATCTTCCAGTAGGAGGGGTCAGAGGATGAAGATTTCAAGGAATCCAGGAGCCAGAAGTACATAGGACCCAATAGATTATTGGTAAGTCATGTCCCCTACTTTTTTTTTTTTTGACTAAGCCTACTTTATTATACTGTAAAGGATATCCATTGCAAATGAGTAAACTACAGATAACATAAATTCAGAAAGAAGAAACAGAATTTTAGGGATAGTTTATTTGAAGTGTTGTTTTAGGCTCATTTTTCCTGATTTCCATGTGTTCTTTTAAAGCATCCAAACAGATTTGTCTTAAAAAAACACTATCACCTTACCTCTTCAGGACAAAGTAATAGTGTCTGTGCAAAGTGCCCCCAACCCCACATATTCACCTTACTATTGATGATTTTCTGCTTTTTCCTCCATTTGAGTTGACAAGCCAGCTGGCAGCCAATCAGATTTCCATTTCTTTTAGGTTCCGGTATCTCGATGCTCAGGACCTTGCTTGCCTGGTAGCAGAAAAAAAGTTCGGAACTTCGATTCATAAATGTTGCTATGAGTGCATCCCATGTCCGGAAGGAGAGATCTCCAACATTTCTGGTAGAGTGTATATTTGACAGACTTGTGTTGCAGTTCAGCAAAAAATTTGACAGGAATGACAAAACTGTACAGAATTTCGGTGCTGCAGAGGTCCTCTGTACCACTGAACCAATGCACTCCTCCACTGACTGCATTAACACCACATACTTCTTTACTGACTGCCTTTGTATTGGTACACATTCAATACTTCCATGCTGCTCCTCAGACATACTATCACTGCACCCAAAAACTGCTCCACTGAACCCTTGCCCACTTCTGCAATTGTTGCTGCACACATAGAAACACAATGTGGGTTTGTGAAGAAAAAAATTGTTGTAGGATGCCTTAAACATTTGCACATACACCTCGAATGATTGCTGTATTGTTTGTAATATGAGTATCTTCTATGGTTGTCAGCTCCATCTAGTGACCATAATGCAATATTTTCCTAAATTTGCCTCAATCAAGAAAAAAAAAAACATTATGGGCACTAGATGGAGCTGAAAATCATAGTAAATAATCATATTACAAAACAATACAGCAATCAAAGACCATTTTTATCACAAAGTGCTGCATAGTGTATATTCCTACCACTATGCATTTTCCTACAAATTTGATATTTCTCCCCATTTAATAAACAGGTCCAATTTAGCTGATGTATTTTCAAAAAGTTGTTTTTATGGAAATCACTCAGGTTTTTACTTTAAAGACGAATATAATTTTTATGTAAGACAACAGTGTGAACTTGTAAATTCTGTATATACTGTACATGCATTTCATTTTGTATGCTTTGTCTACTGCAGCAAACATCCTTGATATCATACCAAACCTTCTGCCATGTATTCACATTCCTAATAGAGATGGGCCGAACATCCCCAGTTTAGTTCGCACCAGAACTCCTGAACAAGGAAAAGGTTTGGCCCCAAACCACAAACTCAATGGAAGTCCATGGGACCCAAACATGAAAAATCAAGTCCCCATTTTGAAGGCTTATATGCAAGTTATGGGCCATTAAAAAGGGTATGGGGGCCTGGGCACTGCCCTAGGGCACATGTATCAATGCAAAAATAAAAAAGAATAAAATCATTTTTAACCTCTTGCTGACCAGCCACCGCTATTTACTGCGGCAGATCGGCTCTCCTGCGCAAACTGCCATAGGTGTACGTCAGTCTGTGCAGGGAGGCTAGCCAGCTACCCGCGATCGTGGTGTACAGAGACAGAACAGGGAACTGCCTATGTAAACAGGACAATTCCCCATTCTGCCTAGTGACATGTCAGAGATCTTTTGTTCCCAGTCATCGGGAACAGCGATCTCTGTCATGTTCTAGGTAGCCCATCTCCCTTCAATTAGAAACACCTCCCAAAGGAACACAGTTAACCCCTTAATCGCCCCCTAGTGTTAACCCCTTTCCTGCTAGTGAAATTTATACTGTAATCAGTGGCTATTTTTAGCTGTGATCGCTGTATAAATGTCACCCCAAAAAAGTGTCAAAAGTGCTTGATCTGTCCGCTGCAATGTCGTAGTCCTGCTAAAAATAGCAGATCTATGCCATTACTACTAAAAAAAAATTTTATAATAAAAATGCCATAAATCTATCCCCTATTTTGTAGACGCTATAACTTTTGCGCACACCAATCAATATATGCTTATTGCAATTTTTTTACCAAAAATATTTAGAAGAATATATATTGGCCTAAACTGATGAAGAAATTAGTTATTTTAAAATAAAATTTGGGGATATTTATTATAGCAAACAGTAAAAAAAAAATTTTTTTTTTTCAAAGTTGTCAGTCTTTTTTGTTTACAATAGGTATCTATGACACGAAACTGAGAACCAGTAGGGTCTCGTCTGTGATGCTCTCTATAATGTCAAGGCACATTATGTTTGACGTCACCACTTTTTATTTTAGCGTTATGCTCCCTGACTCTAATAGAGAAAGCTCGAATTGTACGGCCCACATACTGCTTCCCACAGGGGCAGGTAATCAGATAAACGACATGTGTGGTAGCACAAGTGCAGAATGTTTTGATGGGATATGTACAGTTTGTAGTGTTCGATTTAAACTCAAGGCTTTTACGTCTACCACAGGAATTGTATTGACATACAGTGCATTTTTTGCAGGGAAAATAACCCACTAAGTAATGAAAAAAAGAAGGTCGTATGGGGGATTTATGATATTGGGTGCAATTTTTCCCTGCAAAGAAGGCACACCTCTAAAGATGACCTTAAGTTGTTCTGGGAGTATTTCCTTTAAAACACGGTCATTCCTAAGTATATTCCAATGTCGGTAAATTATGTTTTTGATTTCTCTGTGTTGGACTGAAAAAGTGGTGAGCATAGAGCACTTAAAGGAGCTATGTTGTTCACGAGGAGGTTTTGGTGTCAGCAAAGAATTTCTATCAATTGCAGCCACTCTATTTATTTCTGAGGTTAACGATGTTGGGTCGTACCCCTTTTCTATGAATCTGTCCCTCTGTGTTGATGCTTGAGTAAAATAGCTGTTTACATCTGTGCAATTCCTGCGTAATCTCAGGAACTGACTATGAGGCACAGACTGTAACCAGGATTGGTGGTGACAGCTGTCAACTGGTATAAAGCTATTGCGGTCAGTATTTTTGAAGTTAGTTTTAAACTTAAATTAGCGTGAGACCATCTCGATTTCGAGATCCAAAAAGTGAATTTTAGATGAGCTAAATTCATATGTCAACGAAATCCCCCGATCGTTGTCATTTAAAACACAAAGAAATCCCTGCGGGATTCGTGGGTGCCATCCCATAGGAGGAGGATGTCATCTATATATCTGGCCCACAGTACCAATGAGAACCTGTGTTCAGAATAGACAACATCCTCCTCCCATTTTGCCATAAAAAGGTTGGCAAGGCTAGGGGCAAATTTAGCCCCCATAGCCACACCCTTCTGTTGCAAGAAAAACTTTTGGTCAAACCAGAAGTAGTTGTGTTTGGTAGCGAATTGTAATAGCTCAATAATATATTTACTTTGTTTATTGGTAATGGAATTGTCCCTGTTCAGAAAATGTGTGACCGCTTCTATACCTCTGGTATGGGGGATACAGGTGTATTGGAAGCTAGATAACGTTGGATATTAATCTTCCTAATAAATGTATGGACATCTATAAAAGTGTGGAATTTGTCTAATTTCTTTTGGGGGGCAAATTTTAAACCCTTGTCTAGTATCATCATTTCCTGAGTGGTCAATACCTTAGTGCTTAAATTAAAAACTCAATTGCCTATCTTGTCCTTTTTTTTTTTCTTCTCTGGATTCTCCGCCCCCCTCTAGAACCTCTTTTGGGTCCGAAGACCTTTTTCTTCCCTGTGTGTCCTGACGAAAATCCTGGTTTCCGTTTCCGATTTAAATCATATCGATTTTGACTTAATGAAGAACGATTATATTCGTTCCTGTAATATGACTGATCCTCTCTATGACGGAGTGGAGAAAATCTGTTGTACACTGGGATTGATGGATGGTCATAATAACGAGAGTCATAGGGGGGTGGATTATCATAGGTTTTCACAGGGGACCCGTTGTATCCATAATTTCTATAATTGACATAATGAGGAGTCTGATGGTAGTGTTAGTTGCCTCTGGAACGACCTCTACCTCCCCTCATTTTCTGATTATTGGCAAGTCCACAATGTGGTGGTTGAGGGGTATGATATTTGGGATGCCTACCTCTCTGTGGACCTAAATGACCTATAGGTTCATGTAAGTACCCTCTAGGTGTAGGTGGGGGTTTAGGTTGTGTGTGACTGGAATGGCTGGTGTTCACCATATTATTGACAGCATGGGGATCATTTACTACAGCCATAGAAGAGACTTCAGGATTGGTGTTCGCTAACAATGTCTTTACCATCCGAAAACCAACCCTGATTTATAATCCCGCGCATCTCGATAGTATTTTTTGTGTTTTTTATTATTTTGCTCTCTATCTTCCTTCTCAAGAAAAGACTGAAGATTAGAGGAAAGAGAATGATACTCTTGGGAATTTTTGAACTGTAAAAGTTTATCTTTCAGTTCTTTTATCTCTCTATCCAGGACTTGGAGTCTATTTTTCTTCTTGGAATTCAAAAACCCCAAAAATTCGGTACCCGCATCATTGAAATATTTGTACCAAGAGTCCAAGTCTGGATCTCCTTGCTGTGGATGGATGTCCCATCTCAGACTTCTTGGGACCATACGTTCTGATATGTATTGCTCCAAGAAGGCAACATCCCATTGCAAGTGTAGCTCAGAGACCATGGCATTTTTAAGTCTCATAAAAAGACTGCCTATCTCCATATCATTACCTGCAACAGTGAACACGACCTCAGTATTAACCATGCGTGCTGCTCGATATTCAAATACATCCATCTTATTTGAAAAAGACGTGAATAAATGTGCAAGTGTGTGAACTTACAGAAGACTGTAGCAGTATAAACCAATCTCAATGACAGTACTGTAAATTATAAACAAATATATACTGTGCTGTCTATAAAAGAAATAAAAAAAAAAATATAAAGCAGCCAGCACAGCAGTGGATAAAGTTGCAAAAATGACAAATTGGGTGAAATGTGCAGAGCTTATGTGATCATATAAACCATAACAAATACTATGAGTGCAAAAAACGTGACTAATAAATGATGTGCTCAAAAATACTCCAAGCAGTCCTCTATTATGACATGTGATGTCTATAAACAGAGGAACTTGGACGTGTGATGTCCAAAAAAGAAAAAAGTCAGTGACAAGCTTCAATCATGTGTGATGATAATCCTCAACCACATGTGGATATAATACAGTGACAGTCTTTAACTTCAAATATGTATGATGTAATAACAGTTGATAGTAGATCCACCACCAAAGACACCAGAAGCTGCTTACCAGAGGGATTGAACTCAAATAGGTGTACACCTAGTGAGTCAATCAAGCTTTGTGGTATAATATACCAAGGGGATCAGATGCTCTATCCAGATATGACCTCCAGATAGACCTCCGAACAGGTGTAAGATATGAATGGACTCAGTAGATATAGGCAGTCAGCCCCACCATTAAAAGAAAGAGGAAGGCATATAGCGTAGCTCTGTATGGAAATTTTAATACATGAAAAGCAAAGGAAATACACTCACGTGTTTAGCAGTAAAATCAAGCGCTTGTATAAAAGAAGACAGTGGTCTCAGCATATCCTTCTGATGCATTTCGACTTAGAAGTCATCATCTGGGGTGCTGGATAGGGATGAGCTTCGTGTTCGAGTCGAACCCATGTTCGACTCGAACATCGGCTGTTCGATCGTTCGCCGAATTGCGAACGTTATGGGCCGTTCGCGCTAAATTCGTGTGGCGCGTCACGGCCCATAATTCACTGCGGCATCGCAGTGCATTGCTGGCTGATGATTGGCCAAGCATGCACTATGACCCGCATGCTTGGCCAATCACAGCGCCGTCAGTAGAGAGAGCTGTAATTGGCCAAAGCCAGGGTGGCTTTGGCCAATTATGGCTCAGGGGATTTAGTACACACCCCACACTATATAAGGCCGCCTGCACGGCGGCCCTGTGTAGTGTGTGTTCCGGTGTGCTGAGAGATAGAGAGAGAGAGAGACAGTGTCATTTGATTTGAGTTAGATAGATTAGGCAGAACAGTCAGTCAGTTAGCTGCACTTACAGTGTATTGTGTATATATATGCATCCCAGGTGTTGCATATATATATATATACACTGTATTCAGTTTAGCTAGATCCGTTCCTGTTATCTTCTATCTAGACTATTTACATTTAATGCAGTGCGTCCTGCTCACAGTGTTCAGCTAGATCCGTTCCTGCTATTTACATTTAGTGCAGTGCGTCCTGCTCACAGTGTTCAGCTAGATCCGTTCCTGTTATCTTCTAGACTATTTACATTTAGTGCAGTGCGTCCTGCTCACAGTGTTCAGCTAGATCCGTTCCTGCAATTTACATTTAGTGCAGTGCGTCCTGCTCACAGTGTTCAGCTAGATCCGTTCCTGCTATTTACATTTAGTGCAGTGCGTCCTGCTCACAGTGTTCAGCTAGATCCGTTCCTGCTATTTACATTTAGTGCAGTGCGTCCTGCTCACAGTGTTCAGCTAGATCCGTTCCTGCTATTTACATTTAGTGCAGTGCGTCCTGCTCACAGTGTTCAGCTAGATCCGTTCCTGCTATTTACATTTAGTGCAGTGCGTCCTGCGCACAGTGTTCAGCTAGAGCCGTTCCTGCTATTTACATTTAGTGCAGTGCGTCCTGCTCACAGTGTTCAGCTAGATCCATTCCTGTTATCTTCTAGACTATTTACATTTAGTGCAGTGCGTCCTGCTCACAGTGTTCAGCTAGATCCGTTCCTGCTATTTACATTTAGTGCAGTGCGTCCTGCTCACAGTGTTCAGCTAGATCCGTTCCTGCTATTTACATTTAGTGCAGTGCGTCCTGCTCACAGTGTTCAGCTAGATCCGTTCCTGCTATTTACATTTAGTGCAGTGCGTCCTGCTCACAGTGTTCAGCTAGATCCGTTCCTGCTATTTACATTTAGTGCAGTGCGTCCTGCTCACAGTGTTCAGCTAGATCCGTTCCTGCTATTTACATTTAGTGCAGTGCGTCCTGCTCACAGTGTTCAGCTAGATCCGTTCCTGTTATCTTCTAGACTATTTACATTTAGTGCAGTGCGTCCTGCTCACAGTGTTCAGCTAGATCCGTTCCTGTTAAATTCCTACTGACAGGCAGGCTTGTCTGGTTACAGTATATAAAGCTACCTGAAGAAAATTACAGGTGTTCTATTTGATCCTATTAGTACCACGGTCAGGCAGCTAGACTATTTACATTTAGTACAGTGCGTCCTGCTCACAGTGTTCAGCTAGATCCGTTCCTGTTATCTTCCTACTGACAGGCAGGCTTGTCTGGTTACAGTATATAAAGCTACCTGAAGAAAATTACAGGTGTTCTATTTGATCCTATTAGTACCACGGTCAGGCAGCTAGACTATTTACATTTAGTACAGTGCGTCCTGCTCACAGTGTACAGCTAGATCCGTTCCTGTTATCTTCCTACTGACAGGCAGGCTTGTCTGGTTACAGTATATAAAGCTACCTGAAGAAAATTACAGGTGTTCTATTTGATCCTATTAGTACCACGGTCAGGCAGCTAGACTATTTACATTTAGTACAGTGCGTCCTGCTCACAGTGTTCAGCTAGATCCGTTCCTGTTATCTTCCTACTGACAGGCAGGCTTGTCTGGTTACAGTATATAAAGCTACCTGAAGAAAATTACAGGTGTTCTATTTGATCCTATTAGTACCACGGTCAGGCAGCTAGACTATTTACATTTAGTACAGTGCGTCCTGCTCACAGTGTACAGCTAGATCCATTCCTGTTATCTTCCTACTGACAGGCAGGCTTGTCTGGTTACAGTATATAAAGCTACCTGAAGAAAATTACAGGTGTTCTATTTGATCCTATTAGTACCACGGTCAGGCAGCTAGACTATTTACATTTAGTACAGTGCGTCCTGCTCACAGTGTTCAGCTAGATCCGTTGCATCGGTGCATCCTCATCAGCACGTGGCCATGGGACACGCTTGGCCTTTTTTTCGGCAGCTGGCCGTGTTGAGCCGCAACATGCGGAAGACTTGGTCGAGTGGATGACCAAGCCGTCCTCATCCTCCTCATCCTCTCTCACCCATGCCCAGGGTGCTTTGTCTGGCAAAGCAGCGGCCTCTTCCCTCAGCTCAATGTCATCAGTGACTCCTTCCCTAGCTCCACCATGTCCTCATGAGGATTCCCTCGAACTGTTTGACCACAGTGTTGGGTACATGCTCCAGGAGGATGCCCAGCGTTTGGAAGGCTCTGATGACGATACTGAGCTCGATGAAGGCAGTAACATGAGCGCGGACAGAGGGGGTGCCCAAGAAGGACAGCAATCTGGCAGTCATGCTCCCCCTGCTGCAGCATACTGCCAGGTTTGCTGCAGTGATGAGGAGGGAGGGGATGATGAGGTCACTGACTCAACGTGGGTGCCTGATAGGAGAGAGGAGGAGGAGGAGGAGGAGGAGGAGGCGGCAGCACATCACCAACGAGGCAGGATGCCCTCCAGGGGCCAGCCTAAGGGCAGCACATTGACTGCATCACAATAATGGACAGGGCACTTGAGGCAGAACAGAGGCAGGAAGAGGAGGACTTCCTTAGCTCTCAAGGCCCCCTTTATCCAGACAGTGTTCCTGCGTGCCCGCCGATCACACAGGAAGAGGACGAGGAGGAAGAGGAGGAGGAGGAAGATTGTGTCAGTATGGAGGTGGAGCCTGGCACTCAGCATCAGCAGCAGTCTTTAAGGGATCAGTCCCAAGAAACACATGGACTTGTACGTGGCTGGGAGGAGGTGGCTGCGGACCATGTCGTTCTTAGTGACCCAGAGGACTCCGGACCGAATGCCTCAGCAAACCTACGCTGCATGGCCTCCCTGATCCTGCAAAGCCTGCGTAAGGATCCTCGTATTCGTGGTATCAAGGAGAAGGACCAATACTGGCTGGCAACCCTCCTTGATCCACGTTACAAGGGTAAGGTTGCGGACCTTATCTTGCCATCGCAGAGGGAGCAGAGGATGAAACATCTTCGGGAGGCCTTGCAGAAAGGTCTGTGCAACGCGTTCCCAGAGACTGGGAGGTTACAAACTCCTGTTTCTGGACAACGTGTTGCTGAGGCTTCGGTCAGTCAAAGAAGGAGCGGTGGAGAAGGTGGCCGTCTGACCGATGCGTTCAGACAATTTTTTGGTCCGCAGCCCC
This sequence comes from Aquarana catesbeiana, assembly GCF_042186555.1. Taxonomy (NCBI): domain Eukaryota; kingdom Metazoa; phylum Chordata; class Amphibia; order Anura; family Ranidae; genus Aquarana; species Aquarana catesbeiana. The sequence goes on from NC_133324.1 coordinate 938,135,765, forward strand.
AAGGTATGATCGGTTCCAGCAACCATCGCCAGCGTCTGTTTTACATGGTGCAGGAATACCTAGGGGCAAGATCAGACTTGGACACCTTTCCCACCGAAAATCCTCTGGGTTACTGGGTCTTGAGGATGGATCACTGGCCAGAGCTTGCACAGTATGCAATTGAGCTACTGGCCTGTCCTGCATCCAGCGTTCTTTCGGAACGCACATTCAGTGCTGCTGGAGGCGTGGTAACCGATCACAGGGTGCGTCTGTCCACCGACTCGGTCGATCGGCTGACCTTCATAAAAATGAATGAGTCTTGGATCACCACCAGCTACCAAGCACCTGATGCTGATGTAACCAAATTATTTTTTTGGAAATCTCAGATCCCTTCAAAGACTGCCTATGCTGATGCTGAGTGACTATCCCTGAGTAATTATCCTCTTCCTCCTCAATCATCACGCTGATAGCTTGTAAGAACATTTTTGGTTCTGGGCGCCACCACCAGTGCCTAAGGCACAATTTTTCAGCCCCTGTTTAACAGGGGCGTGTAATTACAATTTTTGATGTAATACTTTGCAGCAGGGCTCGTTCCTGCATTCCAACTAGAGTGTCTGTGAGGGGTTGCAGTGTTGTGGCACCAGCACCAGTGCCTAGGGCCCAATTTTTCTGCCCCTGTCTAACAGGGGCGTGTAATTACAATTTTTGATGCAATACTTTGCAGCAGGGCTCGTTCCTGCGTTCCAACTAGAGTGTCTGTGAGGGGTTGCAGTGTTGTGGCACCAGCACCAGTGCCTAAGGCCCAATTTTTCTGCCCCTGTCTAACAGGGGCGTGTAATTACAATTTTTGAAGCAATAATTTGCAGCAGGGCTCGTTCCTGCGTTCCAACTAGAGTGTCTGTGAGGGGTTGCAGTGTTGTGGCACCAGCACCAGTGCCTAAGGCCTAATTTTTCAGCTCCTGTTCAACAGGGGCATGTAATTACAATTCTTGATCTAATATTTCACAGCAGGGCCCTGTGAGCGCTTACAGTGTTGTGGCCACAGCAACACCTAAGGCCCAAATTTCTGCTGAGTATATAGGGCAGGACCCTACTTTCAAACATCTAACTTACAAACGACTCCTACTTGCAAACGGAAGGAGACAACAGGAAGTGAGATGAAATCTACCCCTAGGAAGGGAAATTCTCTCCTGTAAGAGTTAATATGGGAAAACAATTTCTCCTTTCCACTGATGCTTTCCAATCCTTGTTCCACAAAAAAACCCAAATTTTCAAAAAACATTTTTCATTGGGACAAAAAAGTGAGGTGAAATCTTCTGAAGAGGAGGAAAGACAGCAAAACAAATGTCACAGGGGTTCCCTATGTTTTCCAAAAAGCTTAGAAAAGATTTTTTGGCTGGCGCTAAACACGTTAAAAATGTTCAAAATTACAAACAGATTCTACTTAACAACAAACCTACAGTCCCTGTCTTGTTTGCACTGCCTGTATACTGCTGTTCAGAGTATATAGGGCCTGGTGGCCCCACACCTTTCCTTATTTTAATTTGGGTGCGGGGTTCCCCTTAATATCCATACAAGACCCAAAGGGCCTGGTAATGGACTGGGGGGTACCCATGCCGTTTGTCTCACTGATTTTCATCCATATTGCCATGACCCGACATGACATTAAACCCGCAAGCAGTTTTAAATGAGATTTTTTCCTTTAAAAATGACATTTGGTGCAGGGACTGTTCTAAACATGGGAAACACGCGTCACTTTACAGGCATACTATAGACACCCCCCAGGTACGATATTTAAAGGAATATTTCACTTTTTTTTTTTTTACTTTAAGCATCATTAAAATCACTGCTCCCGAAAAAACGGCCGTTTTTAAAAGTTTTTTTTGCATTGATACATGTCCCCTGGGGTAGGACCCGGGTCCCCAAACCCTTTTTAGGACAATACCATGCAAATTAGCCTTTAAAATGAGCACTTTTGATTTCGAACGTTCGAGTCCCATAGACATCAATGGGGTTCTAACGTTCGTGCGAACTTTCGGTCCGTTCGCGGGTTCTGGTGCGAACCGAACCGGGGGGTGTTCGGCTCATCCCTAGTGCTGGACCACTGTACTGGCTGAGTATTTATAGATACTGGTTACCCCCATAACAAGTGGCAGCTCTGTCTGATTGAAAGTGCAAATTATGCAGATTACTTCCTGGTTCCTCCAAAATGGCGTCCGGACAAGAGTTCCAAGCCTCATTTTAACATGTGAAAGAGGATGTGGCATCATGTGGAACAGTGACTGGTTAAAACAGACAAAAACATGGCACCGCTATTCTGGGGGACATATAGGAGCAGATGTGGCTTAAAACGGCACAATGTCCGTTGTATATAACCTTTTTTGATTTCTTTTATAGACAGCACAATATATATTTGTTTATGCTTTGCTGGTTATACTGATGTAGTTATGCCAAACGTATTTTAAAAGGTATTTGTTTTGTACGATCTGAAAATCGTAAATCAACGCTCACCAAACTTCTATTAACACGACTTTGGCAGGAAGGGCCCAAAGGGTGGCACTTGAGAAATTAACTTCCTCTTTATAATCTCATAGTACATCACTACATTCGCGTTTATCAAACGACAATTTGCGGATAGTTAGTATGCTAGACAAAATCCTGCACACATGATTTTGACAAAAATCAGACGCTCGGTCGTCCAACAATCAAACCGTGTGTACGAGGCCTATGTCTGGGGTGGTAGCCTGTCTTCACTCCATAGCCCAGCAATCAATGTAACAGATGGCTGCACACTGATGACATCACTTTGACAAAATACTTTTATTCTAGGTCTGTAGGCTCAAGTCTTGTGCACATGGTTTGATTTTTGAACGACCGAGCATCTGATTTTTGTCAAAAAGAACGTGTGCAGGATTTTGTCTAGCATACTAACTATCCGCAAATTGTCGTTTGACAAACACAAACATAGTGACATACTATGAGAGTATAAGGAAGAAGTTAATTTCTCAAGCGCCACTCTTTGGGCCCCTTCTGCTAATTTCATGTTAGTAGAAGTTTGGTGAGCATTGATTCGTGATTTTCAGATCCCACAATACAAATGCCTTTTAAAATATGTTTGGCATTACTACATGCAAAGCAGCTTGATTATTAAGAAGATGAGAATTTTGACATTTCATCAATTGCCGCATCACAAATGTTAATTCTAGATTACGAACAGTAGTTTACAAGACCAAACTCTTCCGGCTCGTTTCTTGATTCCAATCGTGTGTTTGTACTTTTGACTTTTGTGTGATGATTTCTGTACTGACCATCCGAAAATCAGACATTGAGTTCACATCCGACAAAAAATTTATAGCCAGCACATCCAGCTTTTGTCTGATGAAAAAGTCAAATCAGCTGTCGAAAGCACCGTACTAACGATCCGAAAATCCGCAGACAGCTCGTCTTCGGACGTTTCACTTCTGATTTTCGTACCGTGTGTACAAGGTCTAACAGTCCAAACGCTTAGCAATATTACTCAGGCTCATTTTACCCTGATTGCGCTTAATCAAAGTGATAAGGCTGGTTAGGGAGGGGGATATTTATACCATAAGGCACAATGTAATACAATGAAAAGCAGTGACCGCAAGTGATTGACAATGGAAAAGGGCATAACCTGTGTATCAAAGCATGGTAAAATAATAGCACATAGAGAAAGGGAAAACAAGTAATAACTAAACCAATCAGACTGGTACAAGAAATATATATATATATATATATCTATATATATATATATATCTACATTATCTCACAAGAGTAAGTACACCCAGCACATTTTTGTAAATATTTTATTATATCTTTTCATGTGACAACACTGAAGAAAATACACTTTGCTACAATGTAAAGTAGTGATTATACAGCTTGTATAACAGTGTAAATTTGCAGTCCCCTCAAAATAACTCAACACACAGCCATTAATGTCTAAATTGCTGGCAACAAAAGTGAGTACATTTTCCCTCCCCGGTTTCATGTGACTCGTTAGTGTTACAAGGTCTCAGGTGTGAATGGGGAGCAGTTATGTTAAATTTGGTGTTATCGCTCTCACTCTCTCATACTGGTCACTGGAAGTTCAACATGGTACCTCAAAGAAGTCTCTGAGGATCTGAAAAAAATAATTGCTGCTCTACATAAAGATGCAAAAAACGGAGGTGGGAGGTGCTGCGCTATGCAAAACAGCGGGCTGCTGAGTATAATCTCAGTATAAAACTGCTATAAATGTGGTAAAAACCACTAATGGGGAAAATCAATTAGGCTGTGAATAAAATCGCATGAATATATGTAAACACTGAAAACCTTGTGCAATAATAAAGGATAATGAAATCTTGTGTGGGTGGATATAAATGTCCAAAACCAGCTTCATGTAAACAGTAAATAGTAAATATTGCAAAAACATTCAATCCATATAAACAACAATAGATATATGCATCCTTAATAAATTATACTTATGTGCAAAAAATGACATATAAAGTGCAAGTGCTAAGGTGACCTAAACATCTCTAATCAATCAAGAAATAATGTCCCAGCGATAATAGTCCTAAATGGTCTGCTGATCAAGAACAAAAAAACAATCCAAGTAGCATGCAACAGGGTGCATAGGTGAAACAACATAAAGTGCAATGTGCTGATGTCCTCTATAGTGCAATGACAAAAGGTCCTATGTGCTCAAATAAACAGAGGTGAGGTGTCTGAAATACAATTCAATCTGTGTCCTCTTCGTGGGTAAACCGCAAAGAGGTAGCAGTAAGTAGCTATGATCCTTTACTTCAGGGTCCTGGGCCAGCGTCACTCCTATTTCTGTCTCCACGCTTAGCGGTGTTGGATAAACCTTATGGCAACTGAGTGCAGGTAGCTATGATCTTAGCTGGGGTCCTGGACCAGCGCGGGTCCTATCTCTGCCTCCACGTATCAAATGTATGTTAAACTGTAATTTTCCTTTTATCACCACAAATGTTAGAGTGAGAGCAATAATTCTAGCCCTAGACCTCCTCTGTAACTCAAAACTTGTAACCAGTAAAAATTTTAAAGCGTTGCCTATGGGGATTTTTAAGTACCGTAGTTTGGCGCCATTTCACGAGTGTGCGCAATCTTAAAGTGTGACAAGTTAGTTATCTATTTACTTGCCCCCCTATTTGATTGAGTATAAGGTAAATAGTACCCCTACCCCTTCACCAAAAAAGTGTCAAAAAGTAAAAAACACAAGAGACAATTTTTGGACAATTATTTTATAAAAAAATTTTAAAAATGTGCCTCGGCGTAAATCCATCATCAATCACTGCACCCGCCAATCTGAAAAAAAAAAAAAAAAAAAACGCTCCTGCCTCCTGGGAGGCCTACCGCCGAATGCCTGCTCTGCCCTTTTATATTTCTTATATTGGTAAGGGGCAGGGCCACCTGGCCATGTCACCCAGTGGCACTGCCCCTTCTGAAATCACATGCCAAGCATGCACCAGTCCGTGTCGTTTTTAATTTTTTTTATTTTTCGGGTCGGTGGCTGGCATGATTGATGATGCACTTACATTGAGGAACACTATTTTTTTTTTTTTTAATAAAGGAATTCTTCCCGATACTCATTTACATGGGGAGGGAGGTATCTGGGGGCCCCCTTGTTAGAGGGGGCTTCCAGATTTTGATAAGCTTCCACCCATAGACCCCACAACCACAGCCCAGGGTTGTGGGGAAGAGACCCTTGTCCCCAAAGCACCCACCCACCCCAAAGCACCCACCCCCCATGTTGAGGCCATGTGGCCTGGTATGGTTCAGAAGGGGAGGCGCTCATTTGACCCCCCCTTTCCTGACATCCCAGGCTGCATGTCCAGATAAGGGTCTAGTATGGAATTTGGGGGGACCCCACGTCATTTTGGGGGGTTCCCCTCTAAATCTGTACCAGTCCCAAAGGGTCTGGTATGGACTAGGGGGACCACACACCATTTTTTTCTTTATTTTTTCAATAGCCAGCCGGCAATTGTAAATGGGATTCAACTCATTTTTTTTTTCTTAAGAAATGTAATTTTTGCTTCAGCATGTTTTATGCATGTTACAGATGTGCCACCTTACAGGCACATTAACATTCCATCATCCACTGTCAATTCATCCCTCATAGAGTAGAATGGTCGGATATCATGTGGTATTTCCTTAAAGGAGCCAGGCCACCCGTTGAGAATGATGTCCAGGAGGCGCTGACAGGTGGCATCTGCCTGTGTTTCTTGCTTTAGTTCCTGAATCCTTCTGGGTGACAACACCCCATCCATATGCAAACACATCATAATCCTCAATAGCTCCAGAGTTATCAGAAGTGGGGAGGTGTTCACGTGAAGGAGCATCCGCAACAAACAGTTCACAGCCTCGTTTATAGATTACATTCAGGTAGTAGCGTTGAAGCTTTAGCATCATTCCTTGTATTCGCACAGATGCTGTGTGCAGGGGTTTTCTCAGTATGCTTATGAGTGGCTGATGATCCGTCTCCACAGTCACAGGGTGCCATAGATCTAATCATGGAATTTTACACAGGCAAATACTAGTCCCAATAATTCCTTCTAAATTTGTGCTTAGTGTGCTTCAGTATCAGTGAGGGCTCTTGATTTGAAAGCCACAGGCCTCCCATCTTAAAGACAGACTGCACCAAGACCATGTTGGGGAGCACCAGCAGACAATGTGACCTGGGAAAAGTGTGCGGGCTGCTCAGGCTCGATAGGGAGGGGGTATGTAGATAGTGCACCTGCAGCTGCTGCTAGAGTGATGACAGGGGATGGAGCCCATCCTGGCTCCTGCAAAGGTTCAAGGAAGAATGTGTATATCTCGGGCTGCTACCTCATCCTTGATGGTATCCGAGAGACCATGAGAAAAAGCAGCCAAGAGGGCCTCATTGTTCCACGCAACCTCTGCTGCCAGAGTACGGAATTCAATGGCGTAATCGGCAACAGTTCTCGTACTCTGTTTTATGGACATGAGGCCCTTGGCAGCTGAAGCGGAGCTTCAGAGGGTAGAGGGTTTGCACAGGCCAACGCTCTCTCAGAAAGCAAAGATATCACAAAACAGTGTTTCCAAAGACTTGATGTTAAAGTGCGGGTCTTAAAGGAGGAGGTGCAGATCTTCGGCTTAGAGAATCAATGCCTAAAAGGAAGGGTTAGTGTGCGGGTCAATAAAGAAGTCTGTGCAGGGAGTTGGGCCTTAAAGAATTAACACCCTGGAGAAATCCAATCAGTCAGCCTAAGAACTTTATTCAGAGTAACGTTCTTTGGACATAATTTGGAAGTGCTGTATGGTTGGGAAGTAGCAGTAAACAGGAGGGAGAAGACATGCAGAGTATAACCGGAAGCAAGTGCAGATTAAGAGTTATTCAGTGTTGCTCTATATAATCTGGACATGTGAAGCGGGAAGTGGCTGTCAAAAGGATGCAGTAGATCGGGGTATGCCCGGACTTTTCCTGAACTGGCATGGTGGGATTGCAGGAGTCAACATAGGCAGGTGAGGCCTGGTACTTCCAGCATCCATTACCAAGTGTTTTTCAGAGAGGCGCTGTTCAGTTCGCTAAGGGAAAAGGTTATAACTACCATTACAGGAACCAAAGACGTAGAGGCAGCTCATACTTCTTGAAGATACAGACTGTATATATTGCACATTCTATTCTGCCATGCATCAAGATAAAGCAATAAAGTTAATGTTTTACTGTTCTGGAGTCTTTGCTGTATGGTTCGTGCAGTGAAGGGGTAATGGAGCCATACTACAGAAAAGAACAAACTAGCTAGCAGCTCCTACTGGGGTAGTGCGCTACACCTATATATAATTTATTCACAGCGCACTATATATCCAATATTTTTTCACTTAGAAACCATGAATAATAATAAAAAAAGTAAACAGAGTAAACATAGTCAAAACATAGCCAGAGTTCAGGAACAGAAAGGGATAGTCAGACAAGCCAAAATGTCAGGGAACCAGAGAACAGTGTAGTAGAACAGCAAGCAAGATCTGCGTTGCATCAGAGGGGGGTGGGGCCACCCATACATGTCACTGGGAAACCCCGGCATTTCCCCTTGTCAGAGGGGGATGGGGTCACGTGACGGGTGGCCCCGCCCTCAGCTACATAAGAGCTGTCAAGCTAGCACCACGTCAGCTACATAAGAGCTGTCAAGCTAGCACCACGTCAAGCCATCTCCTGTGGTTTTTAACATTTTGACACTCTCTTTTTTTTAAATGGTAGGGGTACATTTGTACCCCATTATCATTTCACACAGGGGGAGGCCGGGATCTGGGGGTCCCCTTGATAAAGGGGGCTTCAGATCCTGATAAGCCCCCCGCCCACAGACCCCCACAACCACCAGGCAAGGGTTGTGGGGATGAGGCCCTTGTCCCCATCAACATGGGGACATCCTCCCCATGTTGAGGGCATGTGGCCTGGTATGGTTCAGGAGGGGGGGCGCTCTCTCGTCCCCCCCTCTTTTCCTGCAGCCTGCCAGGTTGCATGCTTGGATAAGGGTCTGGTGTGGATTTTTGGGGGAACCCCATGCCATTTTTTTTTATTTTGGCACGGAGTTCCCCTTAAGATCCATACCAGATCTGAAGGGTCTGGTATGGATTTTTGGGGGGAACCCTACGCCATTTTTTTAAAATTTTGGCGCAGAGTTCCCCTTAATATCCATACAAGACCTGAAGGGGCTGGTAATGGAATTCTGGGGGACCCCCACGCATTTTTTAAAAAACCGACAATTCATTATTAGTGCTAGTACTTTTAAATGACTTTTTTTTCCTTTAGAAATGTAATTTTGCTCTTAGACTGTTATAAACACGGGAAACATGCGCTACTTTACAGGCATACTATAGACACCCCCCAGGTACGAAATTTAAAGGAATATTTCACTTTTATTGTTTCACTTTAAGCGTTAATAAAATCACTGCTCCCAAAAAAATAGCTGTTGTTAAAATTTGATACATGTCTCCTCGGTCTGGACCCGGGTCCCCAAACACTTTTTATTACAATAACTTGCATATTAACCTTTAAAATTAGCACTTTTGATTTTTCATGTTCGTATCCCATAGACTTTAACGGTGTTGCGTGTTCGAACAAATTTTTTGCCTGTTCGCATGTTCTGGATGCGAACCGAACAGGGGGGTGTTCGGCCCATCCCTATTTATCAATAGGTGAGTCACTGTGAAGAGATAGGAGCTGGCAATTAGCCGACAGCTGAGCGGCCAGCTCAAAGAAGGAAGGGCGAAACCCAGCCCTGACAAATCCAAAAAGGACAATCCAGGAACAAATGTTCAATGGTAGTTCAATCTGCGATAGGCAGAAAATAGGAAGACCCGTCACCAGCACCCAACAGTACAGCCGCTTACCCCATGTAGTGGACCCTCATCACAAAGGTCACATCAGTATATATAAAGTAAACTTAGGTAAGAAGGAAGCCCATCAATCTTCATACACTCAGTGGCAGCAGACCGGATAGTGGATGCAGTAAACCTGGATATATAGTCATCACATATCTGTGCCACTTCTCTTTTCTTGGTGAGCGGGATTGTCCTCTCAGATTTCCTCAGACCAGACCTTCTACAGGGGACATCACTTCCTCCCCCGGGAAACACACAATGTGCATAGCGCCCCCAGAGGATGGAGGACTGACTGACCTTAACAGACTGCACTAGGTAGGTCAGTCAGTCCTCCATCCTCTGGGGGCACTGTGCACATTGTGTGTTCCCGGGGGAAGATGTGATGTCCCCTGTAGAAGATCTGGTCTGAGGAAATCTGAAACTATACAAGGAAGAAAAGAACATTCCTGAGAGGACAATCCCACTCATAAATAAAAGAGAAGTGGCACAGATATGCTGGAGTGTAATTTTGAACAACGGGAGTTATATCCAGGTTTACTGTATCCACTATCTGATTTGCTGCCACTAAGTGTATGAAGATTGATGGGCTTCCTTCTTACCTGAGTTTAGTTTATATATGCTAATGTGACCTTTGTGATGTGGGTCCACTACATGGGGTAAGCGGCTGTATTGTTGGGGGCTGGTGACGGGTCTTCCTATCCCCTGGCTATCGCAGATTGAACTACCATTGAACATTTGTTCCTGGATTGTCCTTTTTGGATTATGACTTAAGCGCTGCACCTTTACCATATATACGTTTTATTAACTTTATTCAATATTGTGCTGGCTGCTGATATTTTATTGAATCAATTGTTATCAAAAATCCTTAGCGCAACATATTTTATAAATTTTTATGCTTTGTCAACAATTGCTTTGGCTGTCATATTTTACATTTTCTGTTTTGGAATTTAAGTTTAGGGATGAATGTCCCCAGCGGACACACACACAGCAATACATTCCTTTCAGAGGATCTAATCCTTCCCTACTCTATCCAAAACATCAATGGTTTTGCATTACTATACACATTAATAAACATATTATATTTTATTGTAAAATATAAAAAAACTGTACTCAGATTAACTGCTTGTGGACCCACCTTCATACATACTGTATACCGTGATGGAGCGTCTTGTATAGGCACGGTACGTACCTGTATGTTGCAGCTTTAGCACATGGCCAGTCTAGTGAGGAAAAAAGGGTCAGCAAGCTTGAGACCCCCAATTAAAGCATTGCAGGCCAAATGCTCTTATCTTGTGGGGTAGGTGGGGTGGGGTAAATTGTCAGGGGGGGAGTGAAACCTTTCCCTCTTGCAAAATAATCTTTTTCCTATGTGGTTAAGGGCCTCATCCTCACTTTCCTAGACCAGTGGAGGTGGGGGTCTTTAGGGCGGACTTATCTAAATCTAGGAACCCCCTTTAGAGCCCTCCTATGTGAAAAAGTATGTGGTGCATAGTATACTGTATCTTACTCATTTACAAAATAAATATATAAATAAAAAATAAATAATTAGTAAATAAAAACACAGAAATTATAGAAAAGATCTTTTAATATTAACAAAAAATGGAAAAAGAAACCCCAAGTCTTTTACAAGGGAGCCTGGAGTAGGGGGATAATAGATTGTCACACACAACCCAAAATAGAAATTACGTTTAAAAAGGATCAATACATCTTTTTTTAATATTTAAATGACAATTGTCCTTATTAAACATTGATCCGTATTATGACTATTTCGCTTCTAAAATATTGAGCCTAATGGAACGGCAAGTTTCACAAAAGTCCAGTGTTTCTTCAGGATCCACTAACTCTCTATATTAAAAAGATGGGTACAATATTTACAATGAAAAAATAATATTTGTTTGTGTCTGAGGGAACTCCCATTTCCTGCTGAGGATCTGTCAGTGACTGTGTGTGCAATCTCCATCCTCCTGTGGATCCATCCATCCTGCGGACTTCTCCTTGATATTCCTTACTACTTTGGACTGTATGGACTAATTCTTATTAATTCATTTTGGGAATATTTTGTTGTTCCCCCCCCCTGTTATTAATTCCTTATGGTTCACCTTATAGCTGGCAGTGAGCGCTGACTCACACACTACCTGCCAGTTCTGTGTGATATATTGCTAGATGAGATACAAGTATCACACATTTAGTGTCAATAGATGTAGATTTGTTATATTCAAACATACCACATATGGAAAGGTCAAACATGGTTAAAACATTTTTATATGAGAGAAGTATGGACCAACTTAGATATAATCAATTTATTGTGCACCCTTTTAGTTTTATCTTGATGCACAATGCATCTGTTTTTGCGGGCTCCCACTACCTCCAGGTGCAGGGGGTAGCAATGGGGGCCAAGTGTGCTCCATCATATGCCAACCTGTACCTGAGGGGAGGGAGAATTGACTGTTTTCAAATGATGACCTGTCTATGTATTTTTGCCACATTGAATTGTGGCTAAGGTACAGCGATGACATTTCGTTTTTTTGGGCTGGTTCAGTGGATCTTTTGATTAAATTTGGCAAACTCAATAGAAACTCCTTTATTCTACATTTTACCTAGGTATACTATTTGAAACAAATCTCATTGTTGGATTTGACAATATGCAAAAAACCTGATAACAGCATAGCTACCAAACTGTTCTGCAAACCCACAGCCACAAACACGATGTTTCACTGTCAACGGTGATAAAGAACCACCCTTAAACACCACACAATTTATTACTACTTTCAATAGACAATATGAAACAATACAAGCCATCTCTAATAAACATTTACACATCTTTACAGACCACCTTAACTTAAAAGAACTAGTGGATCCTTGTCCCAAAATTACATTTAAGCGTAACAAATCCATATTCATGATATGGTTACAGCTAGCCACTTCATCTCCGGTAGGGTTGCCAACTGCCAGTGAATTTACTGACAGTTTGTAAAAATCAGTGATTTTTTTTACAACTGCCAGTAAATATCAGGAGCTGATAATTTCATGCTGTGTTGACTTTTTAAGTGTAAAGCAAACAAATTACTTAGTTATAGGTATGGTCAGTGTTTCCATATCATGTGTATACTGTTTTAATATTCACTGTGTTAGTTTTCAATAGGAGTTCTGTAATTTCTCAGATTTCCAGTAAAAAAATGTGCTCCGCCAGTAAATTTCCCATGTTTTGTCAGTAAAAATTGCTGCGGGAGGTTGGCAACCCTGATCTCTGGTGGTAAATCAGATCCCTGTTAACATTTACCTAAGGGTACATTTCCATGTGGCGACTCTGCATATTGCAAAAACTGTATATGGATCGTCAACCACTACAAATATTACCCAATGGGGAAAATTTTACTCCACGTCATTTAGTATCATGCCAAACTATTGGCGTGATATATCTCATGACATACAATTAACCACTTGACCATTGAGCACGTAAACTCCCTTCCAACCAGACCAATTTTCAGCTTTTGGTGCTCTCACATTTTGAATGACATTCACTCAAGCAACACTGTACCCATATGAAATTTGGGTCCTTTTTTTCACACAAATAGATCTTTAATTTGGTGGTATTTAATTACCGCTGTTTTTTTGCGCTATAAAAGAAAAAATACTGAAAATTCGGAAAAAAAAAAAAAAAATTTTTCTTTGTTTTCTGTTATAAAATTTTGCAAATTAGTGATTTTTCTTCAAAAATTTGAGCGAAAATTTGTCAATCTCTGAAAATTGATCACACCTGAAGTACTGGCGGCCTATCTCATTTCTTGAGACCCTAACAAGCCAGGAAAGTACAAATACCCCCCAAATGACCCCCTATTGGAAAGTAGACATTCCATTGTATTTAGTAAGAGACATGGTGAATTTTTTGAAGTTGTAATTTTTTTCCCACAATTCTTTGCAAAATAAAGATTTTTTTCCCACAAAATTGTCATATTACCAGGTTATTTCTCACACACAGCATATGCATACCACAAATTACACCCCAAAATACATTCTGCTACTCCTCCTGAGTATGATGATACCACATGCGTAAGACTTTTACACAGCCTGGCCACATACAGAGGCCCAACATGCAGGGAGCATCTTCAGGCATTCTAGGAGCATAAATTACACATCTAATTTCCTGACTACCTCTTGCACTTTTGAAGGCCCTGGAGCACCAGGACAATGGAAACACCCAAAAAATGACCCCATTTTGGAAAGAAAACACCCAACGTATAATCTATGAGACATATCAAGTCTTTTTTTTATAAGGGACAGCTTTTAATTAAACGTGAGTATTGCAGCCTAACTTGTTTGTTTAATTTTTTTTTTTTCAAATATATTTTATTAGTTTTGACAAGGAATAGATTACATACATTGTCATCAGGAAGGGTATACAATCTCGGCAATAATAACAACCATTACTACAAAAGAGAAGAGGGGAAAAGAAATTTCTAAAAGAGAAGAGAAGAGGGTTGCTAGAGGTGAGAACAGGAAGAGAGAAGGATGTTTGTGGAAATTGAGAGAAGGAAGAGGGGAACCGAATAAGGACATCTGGTGATTGTCCCCCTTCAGTATCCCCAGACAAAACCCTGAATAAAATAGTAAATAGTAATAATAATCCACATGTAGATCTTTTAGTTATATTGGTTCTAACAAATAACATTCTTAAGTATAATGTAGACATCTAAACAGTATCAAAAAGAGAGTTCTCTTTGAGATAAGTCTTAAAAAGATGGATAGGTATGGTTAATCATGGAGAGGTTTTGTGCTTGAAATTAGACCCTTTTCGGTAAATGAGAAGGAAGGTAAATTTAAGTAGGTTTTTTTCTCAAGATATCAGACAGCATTCAATAAAGGATTACCATCTTTTGTTATTTTTTGAATTTGTTATTGGACCATAAATGTTGGATCATGGCATCCAATTTTGCTTGACAGAGCAGGGTTTTGAGATTTCTTATTGTTTAGCATAATATTTGCTAATCGGGAGGCTATTATCTTAGACGGGATTTTGGAATCTATGTTTAGCAATGAAATTGAACGGTATGACCCTGGGTTCTTTGGGTCCTTTCCTTTTTTGGCAATCAGTTTTATGTTTGCTTGATGTCCTGTCAGAAGGTATGGTCCCCCATCTCATATTGAATTGTAGACTGCTAGTAGAGAAGGGGTAATTGTCTCTTTTAGTACTTTATAAAATTTGGGTGTGTACCCATCAGGACCTGGGGCTTTTCCATTTGTCAGGCCGTTAATGGAAACCATGATTTCCTCTTTAGTGATTGGGGTGTTTAAAGTTTTTAATAGATCTGGGTTTATCCGGGGGAGGAACGTTGAGTCTAACCATTTGGTCGCTTCGGTGGGATCTATCGATTCTTGGGCATAGAGGTTGGTATAGAATGTTTCTCATGTTTTATTAATTTCCTTGGGAGATGTGGAAAGAGTACCATCGGGATTGTGCAGGGCATTGATATGGGTGGGAAGGTATGTACCCTTGGTAAATCTAGCCAATAGCTTCCCTGCCTTATTTCCGTATTTGTGGTATTGTAGTTGAGTATGTGTCATTTTCACATGTTCTAGATTATTTGCCCAGGTACAGTTAGATTCATATATATTTGGGCAAAGTTTCATACTTTTGGCTCTGTATGCTACTAGAATAAAATTAAAATGAAACAATCCAAATGAATTTGAAGTGCAGACTTTCAGCTTTAATTCAAGGGGTTGAACTTAAATATCACATACAAATTTTAGGAACTGCAACCATTTTTATACCCCCCCCCCATTTTCAGGGGCTCAAATGTAATTGGACATATGAATATAATGATAAATAAAATGTTAATTTTTTTTTTTTCCCACAAGAAAAGATTTTATTGAAAAAATAATAAGATAGCAAGTACAATACATCGAAAGAGTATCAAAAAGAATCATACAGTACACTCATATGACAATGATACGTCATAAAGATTATTGTTGTGACATGTTTGAATTTACAGAGTGCATATGTAACATTTAAAATATACACACAAAAGGGGGCAATCTTGATAGCAAGAAATGCATCAGTGATATTAATACAGTAGTGAAGGTATTCAAGTGTCTCTGGTACAGGGAGGTCCAATGCCCGTCCTGTTCCTTGAGTAAATTACATATAAGGAGATAGGTTCGAGTGTCT
Source organism: Aquarana catesbeiana (assembly GCF_042186555.1). NCBI lineage: Eukaryota > Metazoa > Chordata > Amphibia > Anura > Ranidae > Aquarana > Aquarana catesbeiana. The sequence goes on from NC_133324.1 coordinate 938,151,270, forward strand.
GTTAGTGGGGGATTAGACACATTATGACGGTCTTACGTAGAGCATAACCCCAAATTTAGAAAACAAAATAAATAAAAATAGGGGGATAGGTGGGGAGGGATTGTTAAAACAAAGGGATAGGGGTTAGGGGGAAGATATAGGGGAAGGAGGGGAGAAAAAAGAGATGGCAGAAAAGAAGAGAAAAGCAGATAAAGAGAGAGAGAGGGGGGGACCGCCCCTCGATCCAGGCCCCCCGAGCGCCCCCGCGTGTCCTGGAGGTCATGGGTATTGAACTATAGAAGGGAGTGTGTTTAGGACGGGAAAAAGGATTTATAGTAATCAGTGGTTTTAAAATGGGACCAGCAGGCCCATATGGCAGTAAATTTTTGGATACGGTCTTGGGAAATATGAATCAGTTCTTCCATCTCCTCGAACTTTGCCACCCTGATTAACCATTCTGTAATGGTCGGGGGGGGTAATTGAGCGCCAGTGTGCGGGGATGCACACTCTAGCGGCATTTACCATGTGCATTGCAAGTGATTTATGGTAAACTTTTTTGGACAGGATCGAATGATGGAGGAGATATTGGGCCGGGTTAAAATTTAAGGAATAAGTTGTTACATGTGTAATAATGGAGTGTACCTCTTTCCAGAATGGTTGAAGTAGTGGGCATTCCCACCAGATATGTAGCATGTTGCCTATTGCCTTATTGCATCTCCAACAAATATTGGGGATAGAGGGCGAGAATTGGTGTAATCGAGCGGGAGTTCTATACCATTTCATGGCAATTTTGTACCCATTTTCTTGGATTGCAACATTCATAGACCCCTTGTGAGCGTATGTAAGGATAGATTCCCAGTCATCGTCAGAAAAATTGATTTGTAGGTCTTTCCCCCAAGATAGTCTTGAGGTTTCCGTCTGTGGGCGAAGCGAATCATCTTGGAGGAAGGAATAAATCATGGATATTAGGTGACTTTGTGGGGTGGACTGAGAATACATTGTTTTGAATGGAGTAAGTGGTCTTGTCCAAATGTCGTTTGTGTAAGTCGATGCAAGGAAGTGTCTTAGCTGTCTGTATGACCAAAAGGGGAACTCTTTTGTGCGTGAGACGGATTTTAATTCGTTATATGTGCGTATCCTCCAGTCAACAAAAAAATTACGAGCATAGATATCGTCATGTGGCCACTCTTGTGTTAGGAAAGAGTTTGATTCTCCAGGAGTAAACTCAGGGTTGGCCCGAAGAGGGGTCAAAGGTCCTGGTGTTGAGGCTATGTGGTATAAGTTCTTTGCTGTAGAGAAAGCTTGCAGTGACGGGTATATAAACGGATGTGATTTTACAGCATGAGGGTAGTGTTTCGTTGGGACCCATGTTAGGGTGTGCAAGGGTATAGTACTAAAGGCATTTTCCAAAATGGTCCAAAGTTTGCTTAGTTTATGAGTTTTCCAGTTTACCACTCTATTGAGGTGGCAAGCCAAGTAGTATTTATGTAGATCTGGCAAGGCAATCCCCCCTTTCGTTTTGGAGCATGTCGGCTTCGTATATTTGATGCGGGGGGGACCGCCTCTCCAGATAAATTTTGAGCAGGCTTTTTTATAGGCCAAAAAGAAAGATGGGGGTAAGTGGATTGGGATCGTTTGCATAAAGTATAAAAGACGGGGAAGGATTATCATCTTTATCAATGCCGAGCGACCAAACCAGGAGACATTCAGGGTACTCCAGCTTTGAAGGTCTGTTTGGATCTTCGTCAAGGCATTGAGAAAGTTGCGATCATAGAGCTCTGATAGATGTCGGGGGATTCTAATGCCTAGGTAAGTGATATAGTCATTTTTCCACTGAAATGGGAACGAAGCTTGGCAGTGGGTAACTTCTAATGGTGGTAGAGAGACATTGAGGGCCTGGGATTTAGAATAGTTAATTTTAAAGTTGGACAATGTTCCAAAGTGGTTGATATCTTTCAGTAGGTTAGGAAGAGATGTGTGCGGTGTTTGCAGTGATAATAGGATGTCGTCTGCAAAAGCGGCAACCTTAAATTCCCTGCGGTTCATGGGGATACCCTGGATATCTGGGTTGGCTCTTATTCTGTTAAGAAGGGGTTCAAGAGACAGGACAAAAATTAGGGGGGACAGAGGGCATCCTTGGCGGGTACCGTTGCTGATGTGGAAGGCGTTCGACAGGAGGCCATTTGCTTTAACTCTTGCTGTTGGAGTAGTATATAGGGCACAGATATGAGCAAACATGCGTGGAAGAAGGCCAATTCCTTTGAGTACTTCCTGCATGTAGTCCCAGGCCACCCTGTCGAACGCCTTCTCAGCATCCAGGGATAAGAGAAATCCCTTGGTGTTGGATGTGTTGAGTCAGTGGTGTAGGTTCAGGGTGCGGATGGTATTGTCTCTTGCCTCTCTGCCTGGGATAAAACCTACTTGATCGGGCAAAACTAGGTCTGGAATCAGGGGTAGTAATCTATTTGCTATAATTTTGGCATACAATTTAATGTCTACATTGAGCAGCGATATGGGTCTATAATTAGAAACTATCATTGGGTCTTTGTCTGTTTTGGGTATCACTGCTATCTGGGCTTATAACATGTGTCCAGATGTGGCGAGTGGGTTTGAAAGGAAGTTAAAGGCCGACAACATTTTGGGTGTTAGTGCTGCTAGGAAAGTTTTGTAGTATATGAGAGGTAGGCCATCAGGGCCTGGGCTTTTGCCCGCCTTCGTTTGTTTAATGGCAAGATTGAGTTCTTCTATGCTCATGGGGAGTTCTAATTCCTTAGCTTTTTGTGTTGGTATTGGCTTGGGGCAATATTGGGACAGAAACTCCTGAATTTGTAAAGACCTGTCATGTGCGGAAGAGGAGTCTGGTGGGTTTTGAGGTAGGTTGTACAGCTTAGAATAAAACTCCTCAAAGTGCTTGGCTATTTCCTCATTTTTGGAGAGAAGTTTGCCTTTTGCAGTGCGGAGGTGATGTATAGTGGTAGATGTTTTAGCTGCCTGGATTGTGCGAGCGAGAAGTCTCCCGCTCTTGTTGCCATGTTCATAAAACACTTTTTGGCCTAGGATATATCTTCGCCTAGTGCGTTTCCCTAGTTCGTCCAACAGAGATGCTCTTGCTTGTGAGAGAGCTTGTAGTGTGGATAGGGAGATGGACTTTTTGTGAGACGTTTCAAGTCTGTGGATCGTTGCGGTATGGGCTTTGATCTGCTCTTGGTGTCTCTTTTTTTCCGCCGTGGCTAAGGCTATGAGTTTGCCTCTTAAAACGCACTTATGTGCTTCCCACAGCGTCACCAAAGTGATATCTGGGGTTGAATTTTCCTGGAAGTACAGTTGGATTTGGGTGTTCAGTTGCCGGATTGTTTCAGGATCTTTTAGGAGAGATGGGTTCAATCTCCAAGTTTTGGTAGTCTTACGCGATTCCGGGAATGAGAGGGTAATCGTAATGGGGTGGTGGTCTGATAAGAACATGTTTTCTATTGTGGCTTGCGAGAGGTATGAGAGGTCTGGTTGGGATAGAAATAGATAATCAATTCTAGAATATTTCTGGTGTGGGGGAGAGAAGTACGTGTAATCTCTGTCTGTTGGATATAAAGTGCGCCATGCGTCGTGTAGGGTGAGGTTTTGTAGTTGGAGTTTAATTTGTTTTAAGGCCCGGAATGGGAGTGTGGAAGTGCCAGTAGAGGAATCTAGGCAAGGGTTCAGTGGAACATTAAAGTCTCCTCCCAATATCAAAATGCCTGTTTGAAAAGATGAAAGTAAGTCACAGATTTTCCGGAGGAAAGAGACTTGATGGTCGTTTGGGCAGTATATATTCGCTATAGTGATGGGTTTGGACGCATACGTGCCTTTGACGAAAATGTATCTGCCTTCCTGGTCAATCAATGTGTCTGATAAGTGAAAGTCTGCATGTTTAGAGATAAGTATAGAAACTCCTTTTGTCTTAGAAGATGGATTTGAGGAGTGTAAGGCCTGTTTGTATACATGGTTCGTCAGTTTAGGTATGGCTTTGGTTCGGAAGTGTGTCTCTTGCAGTAACAGGAAGTGAGCTTTGTGTTTCGTGAGTTCTGAGAGAACCTGAGATCTCTTTTCAGGGAGGTTTAGGCCTCTTACATTAAGCGACAGGCATTTAAGTGAGAGTTGATGGTTGCTGGTGGCAGTCTTCTGCATTGTGTTAATGTTGTGAATAATGAAAGAAGTTTAAATAGGTGTTAGCCTGCCCTCCAGTATTGTCTGCCTGGACGAGGGGGCTCAGGGATCGACGACGGGGAGCAGGACGGAGGGGCGGCCCCATCGAGAAAATAGAACGGAAGGAGGATAAGTATGAGAGGAGAGAAGAGAGAGAGGAGAGAGGAGGGAAAGAGAGAAAGGGGTAGGGTGAGGTGTGTGGGTGGGGGTAGTATGAAACAAGGAGAGGGGGAAAGAAGGAAGAACACAAAACAAAAAAAAAAAAAAAGGGGGGGGGGAACACCAGTTAATGAACTTGGCGAGTCAGTTACCGGAGGTGGTCGTAGGCGTGCCTATCCACCTAATAAGAATTTCCGGATTGGTAGCTCAAGTCCGTACGGACAGCTATGTGGGGTACGTAGGATTGAGCGGGTACGAGATCCGTTGCACTGGTGAGGACGAGTGGCGAGAAATACCTAGGCTGGGTGGGGTGTACATAGTGAAAAACTATAGTAGACTAAGTTTCGGGATACGAAGAACCATATGGCAATTAAGAAGGGGGTGTGGGATATGGGTAGGTTACTGTATCTAGGGTGGACGGATCTTAGGCACTATAGTAGTGAATAAGGATCTGGGTCAATGTTGACTAAGAGCAACAGGGCTATCTATACCAGATTGAACTGAGAGGAAACAAAAACATAAACATAGACAAAAACATAGACTTTAGCCTATCAGTAACAGTAATTGTAACAGTAACAGTAACATTCCGGACAGCACGGTGTAGACTCCTTCTCCAGCAAGGCTAAATTACTTTGTGTAAGTGGGGATCGCGTATGTCGGTACCGCACTGAAACATTCTATGAGACATTTTGTAAGTGTAACCCAGGAATCAATCATAGTTATTCTTAGTGAAGGAGAGCATTCCGGTTTGGCTGGGGCATTAGCTTTACAACATCACATTATAGGTTATGTTGTCGCTACAGGGTATTAATTGAATCCTAGAGTAAAAGACAGTGTGTTGTGGAAGCAGGCCTTTCGGGCTTGTAAGTAAAGTGTCCCAGTTAGCTAAGGTTATCTGTGAACGAGTGTCTTAGAATGCACCTAGTCTGGTTTGGTAAAATACAAGGTAGATGGGATTGATTTGGTGACCCTCCAGGACCCCATGGGTCCCCCACGGGAGTGGATACCTACGTTCCAAGAGGGTGACCAAAGTGAGGTAGAGAGGTTATCTCCATCAGCATGTATGTGTTTGCTGGTAAACAATACCTGGAAATAGGAAAAGTAGGTTACATAAACAGAAGTCCATGAAGGGTTTCTTCTTCTTCCTGTAGAAGGTAAGAGGTGGACAGTCCCAGTGATCTCCGACGTTCTTCATTGGAGCTTGTGGGGTGCGGTACCTAAAAGGCAACTTCCATGGAGTAGGGCTAGGTTGGTGCTGGAAAAAAAAGAAAAAGTTAGTGCTGCCCGTGCATGCGTGGATAGAATGTTCAGGCGGCTATCATGCCAACGGGAGGTTTCGTCGCGGGGTGTCATGTCGCCCAGGGCTGGGTACAGGCATGTCTCGGCGTGATAGGCGGTCTCCAGGAGAGGTAGGATCCAGCCTGCGGCGTCTCGAGTGGTGCCTTTGAGCTTTGGGGGAGGAATTAGTAGATACTGGCTTCCACGGTTCCGTGGGGAAATAGAATGAGTGCCAATCAGGGATATCCACCAGTGGAATGTCCAGCTGCTCGCAGAAATTGGGAAGGTCTTCCGGGGTTCTTAATAAGGCTGTGCGGCCTCTGGTCGATGCAGAGAGACAGAAAGGGAATTTCCATCTATATTGGATGTTGCGGGAACGAAGCACATCCAGTAGGGGGCGTAGGGTGCGTCTATTCTGCAGTGTGATTTGTGATAAGTCCTGAAATAGTTTCACCTCAGTTCCATTAAAGGTTATATGTCCTTTTTCTCTCGCCTTCCTAAGGATTTCCTCTTTGAGGGGGAAATTGACAATACAGCAGATAATGTCTCTGGGTGGTTCGTTGTCTCGGGGGGGGAGACGCAGGGCTCGGTGTAGACGCTCCATTTCTATGGGGGAGTCTGCCGGGCGTTCAAGCAAGTCATTAAAGATGGTACTGACTGTGTGGGGAAGTGCGGCCTGGTCAATTCCCTCTGGGACCCCCCTCACCCGAATGTTATGCCTGCGTCCCTTGTTGTCTAAATCTTCCACCTGTCTGTGTAGCTCAAACATGTGGGGTAGGTGGAGATCGTACGTTTTTTGTACTTGCTTGATAGCTGAGGCTTGCAATCTAGCGTTTTCCTCCACATCATTGATCCGGTGGGTTATAGCATGAATATCTTCTTTGAGATCAGAGATTGCGGACATCATGGTGTGTTTGATGTCCAGAGCGACCTTCTGGAGGTCTCTTTGAAGGTCTAGCAGGCTTGGGTGCGGATCGGTGTGGTCGCCGCTGTCCATTAGCGGGTCTGTGGCGCTCCTAATCGAGTCCGGGGATGCGGCCTGTACGGCGTGCGCGGCCTGCGATGAGGCCTGTGACGCCTCTAGCAGTGCGGACTGGCGGGTCCGGAAGATGTCTGGAATACTGCCGCTGAGTTGCGGTGTGGGCTCTTTCTGTGTGCGGGGTGTGGAGGTGCTCCTGTTTGACTTTCCCATCGTGGGACAGGTCGCAGATACCCCCGATTCAGCTTCTTTTGTCCTCACTGTGCGGGAGCTGTCTCTTCAAGCAGCCATCTCGGGTCCCGTCCAGGCCACGCCCCATAAAATGTTAATTTTTAACATTTTGTTCAGAATCCTTTACTGGCAATGACTGTCTGAAGTCTGGATTTCCTCCTTTCTGATGCTTTACCAGGCTCTAACTGCAGCTGTCTTCAGTTGTTCTTTGTTTGTGGGTCTTTCTGCCTTTAGTTTTGCCTTCAGCAAGTGAAATGGATGCTCAATTGGGTTGAGATCAGATGATTGACTCGGCCATTGCAGAATATTCCACTTCTTTTCCTTCAAAAGCTCCTGGTTTGCTTTTGCAGTGTGTTTTGGATCATTGTCCATCTGTACCGTGAAGTGCCGTCCAATCAACTTTGCTGCATTTGGCTGAATCTGGGCTGACATTATATCTCTAAACACTGCAGAATTCATCCGGCTGTTTATGTCTTCTGTCACATCATCAATAAACACCAATGATCCAGTGCCACTGGAAGCCATGCATGCCCATGCCATCACACTGCCTCACCATGTTTTACAGATGACATTGTGTGTTTTGTATTAGGAGCTGTTCCAAGCCTTCTCCACTCTTTTTTCTTCCCATAATTCTGGTACAGATTAATCTTAGTTTCATCCATCCAAAGAATGCTTTTCCAGAACTGGTCTGGCTTTTTCAGATATTTTTTGGCAAAGTCTAATCTGGCTTTTCTATTCTTCAGGCTTATGAATGTTTTGCACCTTGTGGTGAACCCTCTGTATTTTGCTCTTGTGAAGTCTTCTCTTGATTGTAGACTTTGACAATGATACGCCCACCTCCTGGAGAGTGTCCTTCACTTGTCTGGATATTTTGAATGGATTTTTCTTTACCATAGAGAGGATCCTGTGATCATCCACCACCGTTGTCTTCCGTGGACGTCCAGGTATTTTTATGTTGCTGAGCTCACAAGTGCATTCTTCTTTCCTCAGAATTTACCAAACTGTTGATTTGGCCACTCCTAAAGTTGCTGCTATCTCTTTGATGGATTTGTTTCACTTGCATGGACAGCTACTTTGAACGCATTATGTAGGTTCACAGCAATAGATTCCAAATGCAAATACCACACCTAGAATCAACTCCAGACCTTTTACCTGCTTAATTGATGAAGAAATAATGAAGGAGTAGCCCACACCTGGTCATGAAACAGCTTTTGATTGTCCAATTACTTTTGGTCCCTTAAAAAAAGGGGGTGGCTTTTCTTAAGAGCTGTAATTTCTAAACCCTTCCTCCACTTTGGATGTACATACCCTCAAATTAAATCTGAGAGTGTGCACTTTCAGTATCAATTATATAACTATAGCTTGAATATGTTTTGGTAAATACCTGAAAAAAATTAAAATTGTGCCTGTGTCCAAATATATATGGACCTAACTGTATCAAAGAGATCCTTGGCTTCCTGCCAAGACTTACGATTTTCTGGGGTGTTCTGCTCATTAAGTCGCATTTGGGCAGTTCGTATTCTGTCGCTGGCCTCTATATATTGTTTTTAGGTGGTTTTCCTATAGGCTGATACAAAGGATATAATCCTGCCATGCATGAATAATTTGCCTGCCTCCCAGAACAAATTTGGGTTATCTTCATGTGAGCTATCTTTGTGGACATATTACTACCAGGCTTTGTATAACATTTTTTATGAAACTGTCATTTTGGTTTAAGTGTGCTGGGAAGCGCCATTGTCTATAGACTGGGCGGGTCCGGAGATTATCTTGGGTGACCGAGAAAGGGGAATGGTCTGAAATCACCATGTCATGGATAAATGAATCTCTAACATTGTGGAGGGGGGTGCAGAGGGAGTTGTCAAGTCTGGCAAAAGAGTTATGGGATGGAGAGAAGAAGGTGAACTCTTTATCCAGGGGATGGTGCATTCTCCATGTATCTATCAATTGAAGGGCATTCACCATGTGGTAGAAGTGGGTGAACTGGTCCCGTGTAGTGGATCTTGGTCTATAGTGGGGATTATACCTATCTTCATTATTGTTAATGACTGAATTGAAATCACCCCTATGAGGTGGGGAAAGCTGGTCTTGTTACCTAGTTGGGATGTTAGGTCGATAAAGTAGGATTTGTCCAGGGAATTAGGGGCATAGATATTAGTTAGCCTTACTTCTCTTGTCGGGAATTTGAGGTGAATTGAAACTAACCTGCCATCCTCATCTTTGTCGATGGACACTAAATCGTATGTTAATTTTTTGTGTAAAAGTATAATTGTACCTGCCTTGCGACCCTTGGATGCTGAACCTATCACCTTTCCTACCCATAGCCTCTTCATTCGGAAGAAGTTGCTTTCCGCCAGGTATGTCTCCTGGAGCAATACTATGTCTGATTTTAATCTTTTTAGATGTCTTAGGATCTTCATTCTTTTTGTCAAGGAACGCAGCCCCTTAACATTCCAGGATGTTATTTGTAGAGTATTGATGGGTCAGGCAAGAGGAAAATAGTGTAAGAGGTCGTATGTGGAGTTTATCTGTGTTAAATGACCAATGATGACAGATTAACACTGAGAAACAAATAATTTTGAGACTTCACTTTTTTCCGTATGCATTTTCACCACCGGTTGAACCGCTAGCCCGCAGGCCAGAAAGAAGTAAGAGTGAGATTGGGCGCAACCCCACTGATGAAGTGGTATATTAATAAGCAGTGGACGTCCGCGTTTCCTTGGCTTGTGAATTCTCTTAGTGGGTAGAACTGTCAGGACTGGGCTCAGCCCTTCCTTCGCTGAACTGGCCACTCAGCTGTTGGTAATTGCCAGCTCCCATCTCTCTCCACAGTTACCCAGCTGTTGTTGATTCTGCTCGTCAGTCCTGCCTACGTAAGGCCGTCCAGCTCACTTGATCTCTGCCTTCGCCTTTGTCAACATCACAGAGACTTTCTCCTGTGTTTCTGTTGAAGACTTGCTCAGCTGACATTCCTTCTGGCTCCTGATCCTGCTTGCTGTATTACTATGTTTATCTCTGGCTCTCTGACATTTGCTTGGCTGACTACCAGATCCGTTTACTGAACTCTGGCTTGTTTTGACTATGCTTACTCTGTTTACATAATTATTATTAAACAAGTGTGATTTAACTATACTTCTGTATCGGTCTGATTCATGGTTCCTGATAGTAGGCGAAGGCAATGAATTCAGAAGATACAGTCAATCCACTTGTTGGTAATATTTTTTCCAGATAGGATGAGCAGGATCACTACATGGATCAGTTTGCCATAGCGTTACAAATGCTCCTGAGTCGCATGGCTCACCTGGAAACTCCCACTGTGGCTGCTCCAGTACAACTGAGTTGCAGGCCATCCATGCTGCTGCGCTAGTCTCTGTGCAGGCACACGCCTCGAGTATTACCTCTATAAGAGGTGTGTTTGGTTCTGCTCCACTACCCCAGCGATTTGGGGGTGATCCAGTTCAATGCATAGGGTTTCTCAACCAGGTTGAGATATACTTTGAGATGCGGCCCCAGGCGTTTCCCATGGACAGAAGCAAAGTAGGTTTCGTGATATCTTTGCTTTCTGAGAGAGCCTTGGCCCGGCCAAATCCTCTATGGAAGACACAAAAACCTGTTGTCTTGAGTTACCCTAAGTTTGTGGCCTCCTTTAAAACGGTATTTGACATTCCTGCATGCTCCACTTTTGCTGCCAAGTGCCTCATGTCCATCAAACAGAGTATGAGAACTGTTGCCGACTACGCCATTGAATTCCGTACTCTGGCAGCAGAGGTTGCTTGGAACAATGAGGCCCTCATGGCTGCTTTTTCTCATGGTCTCTCGGATTCCATCAAGGATGAGATAGCAGCCCAAGATATAGCGAATGAGCTGGAGAAGTTGATCATGTTTGCCCTCCTCATTGACTCCAGACTCAGAGAAAGACTCTCTTTTAAGGAGTGCTTGCGGAAGCCTCCACTTGCCATTGAGGCTCTTGACGGGAGACCTCTACAGCCTGCCCATGTGACTCATGAGACGGTTCCATTGTCCATGTCCGTAGGGGCTCCTCACCATGAGATAATCCAATTCCAAGTTATTTCCTCACCTAGGTTTCCGCTGGTTTATGAAAAAAGGAAGACACATATAAAAGAGACAAGAAAGGCTGCACACCCCGGAATTGGATTAAAGAAAAATTATTTTCCCCATGGGGCTTTGAAACAGCAATGCACATAATGAAAGGAAGTTCTTAATGGATGTATAAAAAGTTTTATCCAATATCATGGTTTGAAGTACAGTATAGAGAATCATCTGGTACAGTAACACACATCTTATTCCCCAGTGCAGTAACAAACACATATTAATACACATAGTTAGGTTACATAATGTTACATAAATAGCAAGCCCCGACGCGTTTCGACCTGTATATGGTCTCTTCAGGGGGACAGTTGGATCTAAAAAAGGAATTACATAAATTAAATTCAAATAGATAAATATATATATTATTGTGCATCACTTGGATTAAACCAAGATAATGAGTCTTTACCGCTAAGTAGTGGAATGGGTGTTCTCTAGTCCAGGATATGTGCTGAGGGCCAATGGAAACACCGAAGGGCTCGGGGGGCCACCCTCACTCTCCCAGGAGAGCCAGCCTCAAGGGGCTTACAAGGAGCCATACTTAGCGCGCGCCCCCCGGGAGGGGGGGGAGGGGAGATGAGGGGGAGGAGCCCACACCTGCAACAGAAACCCAAGAATAGCCATGTATTAGTTAGAGGAAGTTTAATAATTAACTTGGTAATGTACTGAGTGTTTCCAATTTTTCTATGTGGAGACTGGCGTTGGATAGGATTTTTACTATGTAAATATATTGAGATGTTAATTCCATCCCATAAATGTAATCGACAAAATTTAGTGATCGTGTGATCCAACAATGCAGTGGTATGGTAGGTCTATTATAATGGATAGGTAAATAAGAAGGATGAAATGGGTGAAAAAGAGGGGGAAAGGTGTGTGTGTAAAAAACAAAACAAAAAAAAAACAACAACGATGGCCTAGATGGAGAGGAGTGCATTATGTGGTGGAGGATAGTGTGAATGAGGTGGTGCATGATGTGGTAACATGACATGGTTCTTGCTTTGTGCCTACTGTGTGAAAACAAAAATGAAAAGTAAACTAAAAAGTAAAAAAAGTCTAAAATTAGGTGAAATGCCAATCAAAATGTGAAAATGTGTATGTAGGGTGGTGGAAAGTGCTGTGTGGAATAAAGGTGAAATAACAAGAAGTTTACCTTATCAGTTGTATAAATCGTGTGGGCTGGAGGTAATGTTGGACTTGTTGATAGGTTCAATGTGATAAGCTTGGTGGTGATCATGCAAAAATAGGGGCTCTAGTGTAGAAAGAACCTGGCAGCAGTAGCATTCATCCTGGCCTGTAGGAGATCATGATCTGATTGTCAGGTCTCCAGTCTCCCTTTATATCCAAATTCAGGCAAATGGGATAATCATGTGCAGGTGCAAACCCCCCACCCACACCGCCCACAAGAAAAAAAAAAAAAAAACCCGGAAGGATTGGCGCTGGAACCGCTGATGGAGCGGCCCCTGTGTGGCTCCCTCGGCGTCCCGGAAGGCCAACAGGCCCCGACCACTGTCGTCATCTCCGCCGCAATGCGCGTGACGTCATGACGTTGTGCGCAAGCCGGGCTCTTACAGGCATGCGCACTCCGCCAAACGTCCGGAGATGAACACGGGACGCCGCCGGCAGGATAGAGCTCACCTTAACTGCAGCGATGAGCAAAAAAGGGGGCACGCAAAGGAATTTGCATGCCCCCCCTTTTCCTGCCGGGAAGCCGCGAGGGGTCAGACTCACCCCAAGAAGGGAGAGGGGGGACCACCAACACCCACCAGTCCAAAAAACGTCCCTCAAAACAAAAACAAAATACTAGGGATGGTGTCAGTAGGACATGAATGACTGACTTTATGGGATCACCAACATAGCACACAGCAAATGTTGATGGTCTGGTATGTTTTTTGTTTATTTATACATTTTTTACATTTTTTCTTTTCCGCTGGTTATTGGTTATCCTTGGTTACAGAGGCACAACCCCTCTTTTGATTGGCTCCATGCTGAGGTTCTCTCCTGTTTACCACAATGCAGTGAGACATGCTTCCAGAAGGTAGCCAAGGTCCTGTGCACCTCTTCACTCTCCTCCCTGCCGGAGGAGTACCGCAATTTTAGCGATGACTTTGACAAAGGTCAAGCCGGTAGTTTACCTCCACACCGGTCTTATGATTGCGCAATTGACCTTCAACCTGGTGGCATACCCCCTCATGGCCGGGTTTACCCTTTGTCGGTCTTGGAGGATAAGGCCATGAAGGAGTATGTTGCAGACGCACTTTCTCGAGGTTTCATCCGCAAATCTTTGTGAAGAAGAGGAGCCATGAACTGAGACCTTGTATAGATTATAGGGGTCTCAATCGTTTCAGGATTAAGAATGCCTACCCGATTCCATTGATTACGGAGTTATTTGACCGCCTCAAAAGAGCAGCGGTTTTCACGAAGCTTGATTTGAGAGGGGCTTACAATCTCCTGCGGATTAAGGAGGGCGACGAGTGGAAAACTGCGTTTAATACCAGAACAGGCCATTATGAGTATCTCGTAATGCCTTTTGGCCTTTGTAACTCCCCGGCAGTTTTTCAGAAATTTATTAACGATGTCCTCCGAGATTTGTTGCAGTTATGTCTGGTGGTTTATCTCGATGATATCCTCATATTTTCCAAGTCCCTGGCGATCCACCACATAGATGTCTGTCGTGTGCTTTAGAAACTAAGAGAAAACAATCTCAATTGTAAACTGGAGAAGTGCGAGTTCCATCGTGAACAGGTTAAATTCCTGGGCTATGTCATTTCCACTGCTGGTTTTTCGATGAACCCAGAGAAACTTTAGGCAGTCTTACAGTGGCCCCGACCTGTGGGTTTACGTCCTCTGCACCGTTTCCTGTGCATTGCCAACTATTATTGGAAGTTTATTCGTAACTTATCGTCTCTGGTCAAGCCCCTGACTGATATGACCAGAAAGGACAGTAACCCACAGAGTTGGTCTCCGGAGTCCATTAACCACCTCAATACAGGGCACTTTCACCCCCTTCCTGCCCAGGCCATTTTTCAGCTTTCAGCACTGTCGCACTTTGAATGACAATTGCGCGGTCATGCGACACTGCACCCTAATGAAATTTTTATAATTTTTTTCCCACAAATAGAGCTTTCTTTTGGTGGTATTTGATTACTTCTGCGTTTTTTATTTTTTGCACTTTAAACAAAAAAATGCGACAATTTTGAAAAAAAAAACACAATATTTTGTACGTTTTGCTATAATGAATATCCCCCTTTTTTTTAAGCTAATTTTTTTCTCATAGGTATTCTTCTACATATTTTTGGTAAAAAAAATCGCAATAAGCACATATTGATTGGTTTGCGCAAAAGTTATAGCGTCTACAATATAGGGGATAGATTTATAGCATTTTTTCATTTTTTTTTTACTAGTCATGGTGGTGATCTGCAATTGTTATCGGGACAGCAATATTGCGGCAGACACATCGGACACTTTTGACACATTTTTGGGACCAGTGACAATCATACAGCAATCAATGCTATAAAAATGCAAAATGCAATGATTACTGTATAAATGTCACTGGGAGGGAAGGGGTTAACACTAAGGGGTGATCAAGGGGTTAACTGTGTTCCCTAGGTGTGTTCTAACTGTGGGGGGGTGGGACTGACTAGGAGAGATGACAGATCGGTGTTTATAATCAGTATGAACACACGATCAGTCTCCTCTCCCCTGAGAGAACCAGGTTCTGTGTGTTTATGAGCGATCGCGGGTGCCAGGAGGTCATCACGCCCGCCGGGGGCACTCGTATCGGCTCCGCATCAAGACAGCATATAACGGCAACATTCTATTAACAAAGGACCTTAACATATTTTGAATTAAATGTGCTTACTCATAAATGAGCTTTGGGTTAAATACGAGTTTGACCCCAACACAGCCTGTTGGCTGTTCAGCAAATGGATGAACAAAATGGGCAGATTTGACCAGATTGCCCACCTGCAGTATTACTGCGGCAGGTTGGCTCCTTTGGGCAAAACGACGTTACCTTACGTCGCTTTGCCTTTTGGCCACTAGGGGAGGCGTGCGCCACCAGAGGCACACGCACGCCCCCCCCCAATGGCCAAAAGGTAAAGCGATGTAAGGTAATGTCGTTTTGCCCAGGTGAGTCAACCTGCCGCAGTAAAACTGCGGCGGCTGGTCCGGAAGCGGTTAAAGAGCATTAAAAACGATATAAAGACATAAAAATGTCTGATATGATGATACAATGCATAGACAGGTGCAGACTGATTAGATTTCATAGACCTCTTAGATCTCACGTTGTAATAGGGATGGTGTCAGGTTTTTTCTTTTAATATAAAACCTTCCTTTAAAAAATTATGTCCCACAATGACAATCATGTTGTCCAGAGATGTAGATCTACATTTACATCATTCACAATGAATTGATCTACCCCTCCCCCCCTGATTCTCCTATTGCAAATGACAGCTCCTCTGTGCAGCTGGAATGTAAGTGCAGTGCCAGGGAACCTGGATGATGTCATTGACCAAATATGGTTATGTCCATATATGGTTAATGAAGAGATGTGGGATCCCAGACAGATTTTTACAAGCTTGCTCGGATTTGTCATTTAGTGGCGGTAGTGATTCTGCCACTAAGTGATTGCTTACTGACTTGATCAGTTGGAGATTTGGACAGGTGGGCAGTCTGGCCAAATTTGCCCATTTTGTTCATCCATTTGCTGAACAGCCAACAGGCTGGGTTTGGGTCGAACTCGTATTTAACCCAAAGCTCATCTCTATTTATGAGTGGATACATTTAGTTCAAAATATGTTGAGGTCCTTTGCTAATGGAATGTTGCTGTTATATGCTGTCTTGAAGATAAGTCTATAATTGACAGTGAGTACCTGGAACCTATTTTTTTTGTGTTGGTACCAGATTGTTATATACAAACTTCCTTCTTGGATTGTATGGAGAAAATGAATATTCCCTTATAGCAGCAGCTTTTAAGGAAATTTATATAAGGAGAAAATGTGTTTTTATCCCATAAAGAAAATATTATTTAAAATGAAGTAAACAAACTTACTGTGAACATGCTCTCATCAAGTTTAATTAGTATTAGAGAAATATTTTAGAATGCACCAAACAAAATGTACTTGTTAATATAGCCATCTACATGCAATATATTTGAAGCAACCCTATCAAAAATACTTTACAAACA